>NW_010294901.1:0-2414 GCF_000700745.2 Antrostomus carolinensis
AATTCCAAAGAGGCCTTAGCTTTCCTAGTTGCCACAAGAAAACATAAGGGTTTCAATCCTGTAGTGGGGTGTATGGTAAGATTAGGTGGTATGGTGTGCATATATGTAAGCACAATTAAAAACTCTGAATACCTAGAAAATCTGTTGATCACTATGTATGAATACACAGAGGAAAGTGTATCACCAATTTATTAGTATTCAATTTCTAAGAATTCCTTTATTTGGTAGAAATCAATATGTAGTAGATTTTTAAAAAGCAGTTATGTCAATTATTTAGACATTTGTAAGTCCAAAGTTAGCCCACAACTAAATATTCTTGGGATCAGACCAAGTGTTAACATGATTCAAAAGCTGCCTAAGAGATAAGGAGAGCAAGTAGAAAGAAATTATTAGTTTTATTGAGCCGAGATGAAAAACAGATTCCATATTAAGGCCTCTACTGTAGACGAATTGGAAAGGAGCCAACAATCCAGCAGCAACATTTGCAAATGAGTTCTTTAAGTCAGTCAGTTGAGAGAAGACATTGGAGAAGTTGAGAAGTCTTCCACCCTATTAAGTGAATAGCCACTAAAATGGCAAATACTATGACTAATGACATAATACTAATGGGAAATGTCAAATTACTGTCTCAAGGAAAAAAACCTTTATAAATACATCTTATGGGATTCTAAATTAACTCTGATAATCTCAAAAAAATGGAATTGGGCATTACACCAAACTGTGGGATAACAGCTCTGTTCAATCTGCAATATGACAGAAAAACCACTGAGATGTTAGGAAACATGTGGAAGAAAATTAAAAATAATTGTGGAGAAATGAGGCACAGCTCTGTGCCATTGCCTTTTCCACAATGTTGACTGTGGGCCACCTCAGTCCAAAGAAGGGTGTTCTGGAATTGGAGTTGCAACAACAGCAATTCTCAGAGGAATAATTATTGAAAAGTTTTGAACAGTTTATCTCAGAAGATGAAAAGAGTAGGTGATGAAAGTATAAAATAATGAAACATTGATCAGAAGCTAGAACAGGACTGTTGCACATACCAGTTACAAGACAGTATTCAACTTAAAGCTGAAAATTTGCAAAATCAGGAATGGCAAACACTTCTTCACACAATATGGTGACTGTGGAACTTGCTGACATAATGCACCCATTAAGTTGAGGATTTGGTAAGGTTTAGACAGAGGCTGCACATTCAATTGGAGTTCACAAAAATACCTGGTACTAACAGTTAAGGCTGAGGGTACCACACCTCAAATACTGTGTTTCGTTTTGGGCCCCTCACTACAAAAAGGACATGGAGGTTCTGGATGTGTGCAAAGAAGGGCAAGGAAGCTGGTGAAGGATCTGGAGCACAAGCCCCAAAAGAAGTGGCTGAGGGAACTGGGGTTGTTTAGTCTGGAGAAGAGGAGGCTGAGGGGAGACCTTATCACTCTCTACAGCTACCTGAAAGGAGGGTGTAGAGAGGTGGGGGGTTGGTCTCTTTTTCCAGGTAACAAGTGATATAGATGAAATGGCCTAAAGTGTCACCAGAGGAGGTTTAGATTGGATATTTGGAAAAATTTCTTCACCGAAAGACTTGTCAAGCATTGGAACAGGCTGCTGACGGAAGTCGTGGAGTCACCACCTGTGGAGGTATTTAAAAAGACGTGTAGGATGTGGTGCCCAGGGACATGGCTTAGTGGTGGACTCAGCAGTGTTGGGTTTGTCATTAGACTCAATGATCTTAAAGGTCTTTTCCAACCAAAATTTTTCTATGATTCTGATTCCACTGCAGTAGGGGTAAAACGACACACTTCAGGATTGATGCCAACACACACTGCAGCTCTAATGAGGGAAAACTACTCAACATCTGCCTGTCCCTGGACTTCTTCTATCTTTTTCTATGAAACATGTGGTAATGGCTGTGCAGAGGAAACAGATTAGGCTAGATGTATGGTTCTGATGAACTTTTAGCAACTTCCTACCTTTTGGTCTTGAACTATTAGGATCAGAGGCAGTTTAACACCAGGCGTGCAATATAACGGCCTAAAATTGCTCCCACTTGAACTGATGTGTTTGGGACTGTTACAAACTTTATAAACCCGCTGCACAGTGCATGCTGAAGGAGGGGGCCCTGACACCCGTTTTTGCTGACATTGCATCGGGTTCCTGGCAGCATGGGAATCAACATAGTACTTGGCTGCTTTGCTTGATATTTCGTCTTCTTTTTGAAAACAAAAAGCCCCAAAAATCAACACCAAGGGCAGTGTCAAAGGAGACAGCTGCTAAGCAAAATCTACAACTCCGTTAGAGGGGAAAATAGAGGTCCCTCATGATGAAACCACCGATTCGGGCAGCGGCACCGGTGTTTTTAAGGGGCGCGGCTGTACCGGGTGCATTTTTACGGTGCGCTGTGTTTGCACCGGCCGGAGAGC
>NW_010294902.1:0-25418 GCF_000700745.2 Antrostomus carolinensis
AACATTCTGTGATTCTGTGATTCTGCGATTATAGGAAAAGTCTGATGTGCAACTGTTTGATGTTAAGCATGCATTTAATCTTCAATAGGTTAAACTCTGAAAATACCATTTTACCTTCTTCTTATCCCTTGACTCAATCTGTTCTCAAGCAGCACACCACAGGAGGTAATTGCTTTTGGGACAGGAATTGTCAGGGAAAGGAAAGACCTGAGTTGTTCTGACTTCATTTGGACAAATTGAATTTGGGAGGTGGTCTTTCATAATTACTCAGCATTTTCTGCTCACACTGAAATCAGTGGCAGGACTTCAGTGGACTTCAGTAGTCATGGAGCTGTTAAAAAATAATTGTATTTTCCAGGATATTTCAAGAAATAGATGGAATCAATTTTCAGTTATTTTAGACTTGGTATTCTCATAGAATTTTGCACTGATTAAAATTTTGCACCTTTGAAAAACTGTAAGAATTCAGATTTTGTGTCTGCATACGTCCATTCCATATACTTATTCTGTCCCTTGCTACCCAGACAGTAACACATAAAGAAACTGCAATGGCAGTCTGGTTCCACACATTCAGATATTCTAGCTTCAAATACATATCTCTGATATTGCATCTGGAACTAGGTGCAAGATATCTCTTTTTTCAATGTAACAACCTCCAGACATTAAACAAATGTGAATACAACAGAGATCCTTAGAAATCCTCTGTTTATTCCTGCATAAAACTGGTCAGGTATCCTAATAAAACTCCAGCAAAAGTGATTTCCACAGTTCAAGGAGGATGGTGATTTTACACCTACCTTGAAGTTTTGGCTACTTAGATCCTATGTTCAAATTGCAATTGTTGTACACATTTAAACTGTGATACCATCTTTTTGTGGGCCAAAACCCCCTGTCATCAGGTCAATTTTTGCTAGAACTTAGAAGTATTCAGGTTGGATCTAAATGCAACAGATGCATTAGAGCTTCAGGTTGGTAAAGAGGCTCTTAGGAGAAGGATTTCAGTATACATTTAATACGGAGCACGTGCTTCTGTGTTTTGCTGAACAGGAGTGGATATACACACAAAGTTAAATTCTTTGCTGAATGGGTCTTAGTTCAAAGTGAGAATGACTGCAGCTAGATAGGGTTGGGTTTGGACCTAAGAGAGAAAGAAATGCACAACTTTGTTTCTTAAATCCTCTGAACTACTTCAGAACCATTTCTAGAGATTGCTTTTCTCCCATTTATCCTGCAGGAGTGCTTACCACATGATGACTTAAACCATAAAGTACCCCCAGCTCAAACACTCCAGCCACAAACTGGTAGTTTCTATCCTGTTTTTGCAATCCTTTTATTGCCTGTTCTGTCTTTGCAAAGAAATAAACAACCTTTTTTTTAAAAAAAAAAAAAAAAAAGTGAAATACCCATTTAATCTATGTTCATGATAGCTGATGGTAGACAGGAAACATCTGTTCTTCACAAGAGAGATCATTGTGTGTTTGTGTGGGTGTTGCCATTTACAAGCAGCCCCATTGTGTTATGCTCCCCGGGGTGAGCTGGAGCACCTTTGGGACCAGCTGAAGGGCAATCCTACTACTGAGTTGTTTCCAAAGGAAATAATGACAGCACCTGCAATTCAGAGCCAACAAGGTTAGCAGTCTCCTCAACTGTATCTGGGTATTGCTGCCTGCCCACATCCTTTTCCTCTACCCCATCTCCTCCTTCAGTTTAGCCACTGGTCTGATTCAGACAGACAAGGTGGTCTGGGATCCTTCTTAAGACCTTCACTGCCTCCTATGAATGGTACAAAGGAGGAACACTGCAATTCCAGCCCCAGTGCAGTCCCCCTACAAATTTGCCATTCCTCCAGCTGGTTGCATGGTGAAACAATGTATGATATTACAGTCTGTGCATGAAAGATTTCTATGTGTCAGAAAAGCTCAACTCTAAGAACTCATGAGAGTTCTCAACACACGAGAAAGCAATTAGGGAGACAAGAGAAGCCAAATGCCTCAAGAAGAAAGATGAAAAACTGTGGAATCTTGCTAATTCCAGAGGCAACACCACTTATGTTATTACTTGATGCCAGTAGTTACAAAAATAGTAACTATGCTCCTTAGCCCAGTTATTCTCTCAAATTGGCTGAGAACCGCCACATTACTAGAAGCAAAATTGTTGCATGTGTCTGGAATAAAAACCCTACAAGGAATGCTACATATATCACAAGTAGGTCACTGCTTACCCATGTACATCTCCCAGCATACACTGGCATGTGTTTGAGCTAGTTGTGTTGATAAGGATGAGACTACCTTGCTGGGACAATATTCTGGCAAACAGAAAAAGATCCAAACCACTTGACTGCACAAGAGTGCAGTTGGCTTTAGGACTGATGTGGAAGCTGATACAATATCATCCCAGAGCAGTGATAAAGGTTTGCAATGGCTTACCTGTCCCCCACTGGGAAGAAACAGTTGTCAATGAGAAATGACCAAGGAAATGTTTGAATGCTGGGCACAGAACTGCAGAATGAGGTGACACCTATGAAGGAACAGATTTATATAGTCAAAGATCCTGGATTCCCATCACTCTGTTGTCAGGCAAGCAAAGAACAATGCCAAGAGTATAGGATAACTGAGATTCGTGTCCAGGCTATGAAGTTGAATCCAATCCAAAATGCCCTACAGCTGTTTAACTAACTAGGAAAACTTAAACAATCCCGCACAGTCAGTCTCAATCTTCTGCACTCAAAATACCTCAACAGTTCCTCTTGCCATGATAAAGACTGTCAAGAAACAAATCCACAATATCTGCAAGGAAGTTTTTGAGCCAGTCAGTAATCATTTGTATCCATGTCTTCAAACTCAGCAAGAGTATGAGGTGGGAATATGCCGTTATATGCACATTCCAGCTGCAAAATATTAAAATCTTCCACAAACGTCATGACCTAACTCATTATTTTGGCAGCTACCACTCTCTCAGGGATCATCTACTTATGTCAGATTCCTTACTTCATTTAAGAGACATGTTTTCAAACAAGTGTCACGTGCAATTTCCTGTGCACCTGAGATTTTTCTTCCAAGGATGAGTCAATTGCAGTAGCCTGGTGGGGTGGGAAACTGATCCCATGTGTACCTCTGCTGCAGTCATTTGCAAAAGCAGGACACATCCTGGAGTGAAGAAAGATCCTATGCCAGCAGCTGTGAGGAGAGCAGGACTGAGAACATTTGTAGAATTGGATATTGCCATAAATCATACTATGTGTGTATCACCTCTAATAGAAAAAATTAAAATCTGAAGAGCAAAACCAGAGGATGAGTGGTTTGTTTTTGTTTTGTTTTTTTTTTCTAAGAAGAAATTTAACTTTATCCTAGCAAAACCAGGACAACTGAGAAGACTATGATCAAGTGAAGTGGGCATGTCTGACGTACAGTCTTTTTTTATCCACCTTAATATTAGAAGACTTTAGTCTAAGATGGGCTACTGGGGTCATTCATCGTAATTCACCCCTCCACAGTTTCACCTGGAGATGTCTAGCTGCTTCCTGGGTGTTATAAGATTTCTATCAAAATACCCTTGGTTGGGCTAAGACAATTAACTGTAAAACCCAAAACAAGAATGCCATTTCGTAAGTAAATTGAGAAAAAAAAAATTTCAAAACAAAAATAAACAAAAAACCCCCTTCTTACATATGCACAAACAGCCACTTGTGCTAATAAGTCCAGTTTAACGCATCTCGCAGTCAAAAGTTATGTACATGTTAATGCTATCACATGTAGCAATTAGAAAACCCCTGATATCCTGTTCTTTCTGCTCCTCCCCCCTTTCCAGCATTCAAAAGTCTTTGGCTCCAAAAAACACTCACCCTCATATCTCATTCCCCTTCATGTCCGCATCAGCCAAGTTGCCCTCTTCCTTACCTTCTTTAAGTGTTCAAAGGTAATTTTAAAGAACACCTCATTTAGCTTTCATTTTACTGAGATTCAGCCTGCCCATAAATCAGAGCTGAAGGGGAACTGGAGAGGGTCTCAGCTAATCAAAGCTCCAATCTCTGAAATGTTTAAATATAAATCAAAATAGTTGAAGGCTCTCCAAAGCTTCAATTTTCTTTGAAAGCCCTAGTTCTTATTTTTTCTATGCTTAGCTCTCAATTTCATCTTCATCCCTTGAAGGTATTTTTCTAAGTATTTTTTAGTCGTTTTCTCCAAGACATTGAGCTGCCTGGTTCAAGAATTATATTAAATTTTGACCTGTGAGTGAGTTACTATTGCTCCCAAGTAGGAGCGTTTTGTCCAAATTAAGGTTTTAGGGTTCAACTCCTAAATTGAAGTTTACTAATGACTTTAAGGCTAAAAATGTTCCTAGAATCTATTGAAAACATGACTTTGATCATCCATTCCATATTGCAGTCCATACTACATGCTCCATATGTCAGAAATGATAAAATGTTCTTGCCTCCCTCTTTTGCTTCAGAAGTCTGGAAGTCTGCTAAATTAATCTGCTTACCTGTCTTTACCACATCTTATAGTTCTGGAATGCAATATGGGTTAGGAAAGTTAAGAATATAAGCTTATTTCTCTCTCTTCCTCCCTCCCCTCCTTCCTGTATTAAAGTTATTGCAAGAAAGGAAAATATTACACATTGTAAAAGATATTTTTATCCTTGGGTTTAATCATTCAAGCATGTGAGTTTGCCTAAAGAGTTCTCATTGAAAAGCTGATCTTTTCATTCTTCCCAATACATGGAGTATCAGTATGTCATATCAGTGCATTTCATTTAGTTACAATAACCAGTCTTTCAGAAACCTCCTTGGTAAGAAGTAAAAATGGGAAATGTGCAGTGTGCGAATATTCGGGCATTTGTCCGGGTATATGGTTCATGTTCATAAACATCAACATGCAAAAGAGTTTCTGTGCAAAAAAATACATCAGGTACCTATTAACAGATGATGTACACATAGTTTGTATGTGACCTGTTGACAGCAGGTACACAAGATTATGCAAATCAGGATTTAAGAATATGTCTTGTAGCATGCCAGAATAATGCCTGCCCTGTCTGAGACGGCTATTTTAGGGAGAATCTCTTCAATGTTTGGGGAGACATTTTCAGATCTCCCTTCTAGATGCCTGAGTTAGGCCAGATGAACCTCAACAAAAATCATGAGATATATGCATGGGTTGGTAGATAGTTCGGCAAAATTTTCCAAATAATATTCATTTTTGCTTACTTTCATCAAGAAACAAATGTCTCTAGAATTAAACAGAATTTTGAAACAAGATTGGTTTCAATTGCCCCACATGATAATTTCTTTGTGGGATGTTTTTATCATTCAGAAAGCACACTTTCTACCAACAAAATATTTGACAAATCTTTAGCTGCATGTGAGTAAGGCTTTCTCCAAACTCTGTTTTGCCCCTTTATACAATAAGCAGAATAGAAATCCAAGACACTATCAAACTGAATGGGTCAGTGCTCCCTGGAAGCAAGTTGCAAAATGTATAATTTCCCAGTGGTTGTCTTCCTTCTATTTGGGAACAGCCTACTAGAAAATAACGAAAAAAAATGTTTCCTAGCAAATGAAAGGTTCTGCTTTGCTTTCACATTATGATCATCCAACACAAAATTGGGAAAAAAAAAAAAATCAAAACAAAGAAGTATGAAATAATCTAGTGTATAATTTTTTATCTTTCTTTGATTCCCTTCTGAAGCAAAATCTCACTAATATTAAGCAACTTTTACAAAGTGTTAACACTTGGAAAAACCCACTTCCACAGGTGGGAAATCATTTTGCTAAACTTTTCTGAATCAACTAAAATGCAAAGGAGAAAGAAAATGTACCTTTTAAAGAGTTCTAACCCAAAGCCTGTCACAATGCATGTACACACACAATGAGTACATGAGCAACAAATTGTTACTTGAAAATACAGAATAAAACAGTTGTCCACATTCATAAGAACCAGGTACACAGAAAACCAATATAAGGTGAAGAATAATATAGTAAAAATGAAGGAGGAGTTTAAAATCTCCAAGACTGTATCTAGTCTGGAAATAAAGACAGTGCTCTTATGCACAAAATAAATTATTTTCTAGGATGTCCATCATGTTAAAAGGGTGGAGAGGGGAGAAACTCAAGCTAATTTTGACATGAATTCAGTGGGATTCTGAGCAGTATGATGTAACTCGGGACCTGCAGTAGTGAGGAACTGGGATTAATGACTCAATTCTTACTCCTCTGGGTTTCCACAGGAGTGCAGAAAGCCATGGCCATCCTACACAGAACCACCAGAATGCCATTTGAAATCTCTTTGGAAAACTGAGCGAAAGGTAGCAAAAATTGGGTAATTTCTTTCAATAAGGAAAGGTCATTTCCTTTCTTTCATGTCATGAGCCTGCCTGACAGCTAGCCATACTGCAGGTGTCACTTGCCAACAAGCAAATGAATAAATAAATATTATTAATCAGTGACAGGTATCAAAACTGTAATTTTCTTAGGACTTTGTAGGACCTAGGTGAACCACAAATCAGGTATGGAGCTGCTGACAGACATACAATACAGACCATTGTATTGCTCTCACACAAGGACCTGTGACAAGGGAATATATTAATTTTTAATAGAAAATATTATTCTTTATGGTCAGCTCTTTTCAGCAGAATCATTTATCAAGACTGACATCAACCAGATACACTGTCCACCGCTAAGGACTGATGTTAGAGTGGAGAGTAGGGGTAAGGGGGAAATCTAATATTTACAAATAGCATGTTTTTTTTAAAAAACACTACTTAGAATCAAGAGCAATTACAGTGCATTTAAATTAGTATTAAAGTATTTGTACTGTCAGTTTGCAAATTCAGCATCTTGAGAAGCCCAAATGGATTTTCACATAATTATTGTCATTAACTCAAAAGGAGTAAATGCTCAGCAGAGAGTCTGCTTTAAAAAAAAAAAGGCGAGTGCATGTATCATTAAATGGTACCTTCATGCTTAATTCCTCACGCGATCCTCTAAAATATACACCTCGTAACTGCTGAGTGCCTCAGCGACATAGCACAAGCTTCCTGTCTGCATTGCATTAGCATCAAGGAAGCTATATTTGGGGTCTTCTGCAAAATTTCTCTTAGAAAGGTGGCATTGAGAAATTTTCTTTCCCTGCAGCCTTATTTATCTGATTTTCTTGCTAACAGATCCATGCCTACTTTTTTCTAGAGGCACTATTCACTGAAAGCACTCCCTCATATTCTTACTCTCACAACTGTCAAAGTTTCCTTAATTGTTAGTCCCTTCCACTAGAAATCACTTGTAATATGTGTTCCATACCAAAGTGCAATCGAAATTGCCCATATTTCTTCAGTTCTGGTTAACTTTTAATATGCTGTGGAAGAGGTGAGTTTTATCAGCTGGTCACTAGTAGAGACTAGAAATAGCTGGTAATCCTAAACTGAAAAATAAAAAGATGCTGTCCTCCTTGGCAGCACAAGGAAGAGTTTATGGGTTTGACTACATCAGCAACTCAGCGTGTGGCCTCAGCTAACTCTCCAACCCTCCATTTTCAATGGCAAAATGGGGATAGGAATACTTATTTTCACAAAATGTTCTCATCAGCCTTCAGTGAAAGATGATATGAAAGTTCAAATCACTGATCAATTCCAATAACAGCATGTGGTGCCTTTCAATAGAAAGCCTTCAACCTACCCCTTAAAAATAGCATGAGACCATGAATGGCATAAAACTGTCCTTATGACTAGCTGGGTTTTGGAACAAGGTGGGCTTTGGATAGCTCAGTAGGAAGAAGGCACAACAGTGTTTTTCAGAATTGGCTGAAACACCAACAAACAACAGAAAAAGCAGTAAAATATATCAAAAAAATATTCCATTAGCCTAACTTTAATAAGAATGCAATTGTAGGCTGGAAGGTCTGTCAGGAATGTTGTCTCTACACAACAAACCTCTGTCTCAAGGCAGATATTTAATAGTCACTAGTAACAACAAGCAATATGACATTCATCTCCTTTAGAGATTGCAAACATTTGCCAAAGATAGAATTAATTATTCTGCCCAGCTAACAATTACTTTAGCCAATGTTCTGAGCAAGAAACTGCTTTTACCAAGCTGTCTCAGATGCCTTCATTCATATTCTCAATACTCTCCTCGCTGCCACATGAGGAATATTTTCTCTTATGATTGCCACAAGCAGGTCTTTCTTCCACCCGGATGTAATAAGTGCTCTCAAACTGATGCATGACCTCAATTTCAGCTGCAGCAACAAGAGCAACTCCAAACGCAAAAATGTCAGTGTGTCGAGCAGGGCTTTGCTTTATAAACATTCCATTGTTAATGAAATTGGAAAAGTTCAGAGAAGGAATTTTCCATGAGTAATCATTCCTCGCATAAACACTACTTAAAAGTCCCTTTCCCCAAATTCGCTTTGACAGCTGCTTGGGAAATAATAATAATAATAATAATAATAAAACCCCTCTTATTATTATATCAACAGAATGAACATCTGCAGGTTCAAGCACTGGAATTCAAATTTCTGGGTCATCACCCAAGATGATGTTTTCTGTTACGTTGTGGCTGGAGTACACCCACCCATTCAGGGGACAAGACTCAGGATGATGGTCCACTTCTGGAGACCACTGTTTTCAGAGGATGCCAAGGAAACTCCATTAACAAAAGGGAAACTTTGTGGCACCTGTGTATTTCCCAGATCTTAAAAGTCTTTTTCTATCCTCACTGCCTTCCATAAGCTGATTCCACCTACTGCCTCTTATCTTAGAAATAGATTGCCATCTCTTGGGGAAAGGGGGCTGGATCTTCGTTATGTGTTTCTACGGCACCCTCTGAAATGGTGAAAGGATCTCCAGGGATTTCAGAAGTACAGATAATGAATCTGACAGGCTATCGAGAGGCTGTCAATCAACATCCCTGCTGTCAGGCTCCCATCACTCCACTGCCAGCTGTTGCCAGGGTTTCAGCAGAAGAGCAGAGGGGATTGCAAACAGCCCAGGGCCAGCTGGTAGAGCCAAGGCCAACTCTTGGCACAAGCTAAAGAAGGCAGTCGCCTGGGGCAGGTTATTGCTGCAAGGGGGCTGGAGGAGAATGAAAGACAGGGACAAAAAATAGATAGGGCCCTGCAGAGTTTGCACCTTGGAAAATTTCAGTATAAAGTGCCAACTCCAAATTGCAGTTCATGCCTACATCTCCCACACTTCCCAGAGAACTTCTGCCCACAATTGATCCCCAGCTCTCACAGAATCACAGAATGACAGAATGGTGGGGCTGGAAGGGATCTCAGGAGATCATCTAGTCCAACCCCCCTGCCAAAGCAGGTTCACCCAGGGCAAGTTGCACAGGAAAGCATCCAGCCAGGTTTTTAATATCTCCAGAGAAAGAGCCTCCACACTCTCTCTGGGCAGCCTGTCCCAGTGCTCTGGCACCCTCACAGGAAAGTTTTCCTCATCTTCAGATGGACCTTCCTGTGTTCCAGCTCTCATGGCCTGCCTTTCTCCCTTACCTGTCAACAGTGACCTGGGACAAACCCTCATCCCTCTCTGGTATTTGGAGCAGCTGAGGGATTGATGGAGGTGATTTTAGGCTCATAGCCTGAAGACCATTGAGGACATATAATAAGGCACTAGAGCTGTGGGTACCTACAGGTCTCCCTGCTGCCATGAGCTGTTCTGCTGAATTGCTGTGTAAATTCAATCACAAATCAAAGAAAATAAGATGTGCGAAAAAAATGTCAGTGAGAGGTTGGTACAAGGCCGTAGCTTTTTTAGAGATAACATAGAAAGTGCAAAATGAACTACAGAATACAGAGAAAATCAAATAAATTAAAAAACCGTAGAAGTTTAAGGAACAATGTAGGGGAGAAGCGTGTGTTGATGAATGATAGTGTCCTACCATTCAGCATAGAGTCGGGCCTTTTTCTATGGATTGAGAATTCTCCATGTGCACAGACACCATGAGAAAAAGTGGGTGAAAAAGGCTGAGAAATAACACTGTGCGCAGCTGTCCACATTAGAAAACCAGTGTGTTGTTTGAACTAGGCATTTTCAAACTGGATGTTGAAGAACTGTGAATTCTGGGGGAAAAAAAAAAAAAAAAAAAAAGTTTGTTTCCCTGAACTACAGTCATAACAAAAGTGCTTTCCAAGAGGTAAATGTTCCTGTCTTGACCAGTGATCTTTAAGGCTGCAATTACAAACCCCACTTAAAAATATGGTTATACTGATGGAGTAGTGCTAGCACTGCCTTGTGCTGGCTCCTTTGATTTCAACACTATAAATATTTCCCTTGTCACTGGTACCAGCCACTACAAGAACTGGTTAAATTCTCTGGGAAAATCAAAAGAGGGAGGAGTAGAGTTGGCCTTTGCAATGTACCTAGGACACATGGAGATTTGAGGTCGTCTTAGGAAGAGTGACCTGATTAAGATCACAACAGTAGTGTTACCCATCACTTCTGAGTCTTGAGTTAGTCTAGATAAGACAGAAAGGGAAAAACAAATCTCAGTAGGCTTCAATTAGCCTTTGTCTTGGACTGGTTTATTCAAAACCTCCCACTGTTCCTCCTCTCTTTTACCTCTGAGAGGGAAAAGGAGCTGGCACTATTGGGCTTTCTTTCTTTCTTTAACATAAAGAAAAGCATTAACTGGGGTTTTATTTGGGTTTTTTTTAAGATCTTGTTTTTTAGTTTCACTTTGGCAAGATGGGTTGTGTCTAGGCTGAAGGTCTGTCTGATGACACACAGTCTACTAAAATGAGGATTAGTAAGGTAAGAAAAAAGAGTAACTGAAAGGTGAACTTTTGCTAACAGTTTATTTAACATCAGTGCTTAAACTTCAGTCTTCAGAAAAATGGTGTAAAAATTTGAATACTGACAATTGAATTGATTCACACAGTCTTTGTGAAACAGCTCAAAGATTCTTCAGTAAAAGTCTCAGCAAGAACAAGCAGCAAAATACTAGAAGTGAAAACACAAAAACTCTTTCGGTGAGCTTTTGTTCATCAAAAGGAAGCACAACACAGATTTAGAAAACTTGTAAGAGGAAGAGGGAAAATTGTTTAAAATCCTTGGTAGGTTACATTTAAACACATCTTCTATAGGTCATAAATCATACATAGGAGAGAAGCCAAGTTGCATCACTTTATAAGATAGAAAAGACTGTAAAGATTTCAATAAATAGCCATTTTCTGCATAAAAATCTGCCTTCAGAGAATAGTTCTATCCTGACTTCCAAAGAAAATAAGGACTTACATGATCCAATTCATGTGTGTATTAGCTCAACTCTTTGTGTCCCCCTCATAACTTTTGTACCTGTTTCAACAAAATTTGTTAGAACTGTACAGGTTTCATTAAAACTTGCAGCCTGGGGCAAGACAAAAACTTGACTTGTCACACCAGTCAGAATAAGACAGGCTCCAGTTACCCGTTATCAGACACTGGAGAATCCACATTGAGGAGAGACATGATTCATATCAAAACTACAAGAAAATCTTAAATTGGTGGTCTTGTTTAACCAGAAAGTTCAGGCCTGAGACACACATCCACAAGAAATATGTTTTCATTAATTCTGCTTCTCATGGAACTGCTTGTTCCCACTAACATCTTTTGTTGAAGATGTTAGCATAATTCTTCCATTATCACTGTAGTTTCCAGTACTCATCAACTGATGACACTGTCAATAGCAAAACAAAACATTCAGAGACTTTTCAGGCTGGTGGCTCTTCTGGACCATGTATGCAAACAGACTCCTTACAGAAGCATTTCGTTGTTTCACTGCGTTGAAATAAGACTGGTGAGCATGTGGGGTCAGCTACAATTCAGACCTCCTCTGGGTGCAGTCTGGGTGTCTTGCAGGAGCACAGGGAGAGCTATCAAGGTCTCTGGCTTTGTGTTGACTGAAAGATCTTTTACAAGCCCAAAGAAAGGGTCTACTTTCTGTTCACCACCTGGGGACTGACCCACCACACCATTAGTTCCCACTGTGGTTCCAGTGCCTTGGTTGGTTACATCATGGTACTCTGGGGCTAAACATAGCTCTTTTACACCTAGAGAAGGTGTTGGTATGTTGCCCTGTACGTAGGTCACTTTACATATATATCGACCACTCTTGCTCTACAGCCCCATGAGATTTCAGGCTCCTGTATCTCTTTGTTTTAGGAAGATGTGACTAGGAGCCATCTCCATTTTCCAGAACATTGCAGGCTGAAGTAGACAGGTTCTGCTCTGCAGTTGCAAGAGGACAAGATGACCCCACATTCCCAGAGTGAGCTCAGGCTCTTTTGGTGTGTGTGCTCCTTTCTGTCCACACAGAAAATCTCTCAGCTGAGTGTGGTGGTTACTTCTGTCCAAGGCCAGACACTTTCACCTATGCTCAAAAGCTCACCTACTTTGCACAGTAGGTACAGTTTCTTGCCAGCTGCCTTTCAAAATAGTTTCCCAGTTGTGCAAAGGAAGCACAACCAACCATGCAGATACGTTGGAGGACACTCTGGCAGCACATCAGGTGGGAGATCCTTGCCATGTCTTTGCAGCATTGTGCACACATCCAGGCTATAGTAAGCCACTCACTCCACCCTGTAGTTCAGACACCCCAAGGATCACTTTCAGGATACCGTAACGCGTGAGTGCTTCTCCAAATGACAATATATTTAGTTCATTGCAGGATATACATGAAGTTGGGGTGGTATAAGAGCTATACTCTAAGTAAAAAGCCACCCAGAGCATCAGTGGTGGCTTGGCTGTCACCACATCCTCACTGCAATAGCTAGTTGTAACCAGGATTTTGCATACTCATAGACTAAATTGCCAGTGGTCTACAGCAGTGGTCTGTTGTGGGAGAGCAGTTCTGAGGAAAAGGACCTGGGAGTCCTGGTGGACAACAGGCTGACCATGAGGCAACAATGTACCCTAACAGTGAAGGAGGTCAATGACATCCTAGGATGCATTAAGAGTGTATCCAGCAGGTTGAAGGAGGTTCTCCTCCCTCTCTACTCTGTGCTGGTGAGGCCTCACCTGGCGTACTGTGTCCAGTTCTGGGTTCTCCAGTTCAAGGACAAGCAACTACTAGGGAGAGTCCAGCCCAGGACTACTAAAATTATTAGGGGACTGGAGCATCTACCATATGAGGAAAGGCTGAGAGAGCTGGGTCTGTTTACCTTGGAGAAGAGGAGGGTGAGAGGGGATCTCATCAATGCTTATGAATATCTAAAGGCCAGGTATCAGGAGGGTGAGGTCACACTCTTCTTGGTCACAAATTGGAAAACAGGAGGTTCAACCTAAACATAAGGAAATATTTCTTTACTGTGAGGGTGTTGGAGCACTGGGACAGGCTGCTCAGAGAGGTTGTGGAGTCTCCGTCTCTGGAGATGTTCAAAACCCACCTGGATGTGTTCCTGTGTGATCTATTCTAGGTGACTGTGCTCTAGCAGGAGGGTTGGACTAGATGATCTTCAGAGGTTCCTTCCAACCCTTATCATTCTGTGATTCTGTATAGCTTCTGCCTGGGACCCTCTATTAAAGTGGTTTAATCTCTAAAAGGTTAAACAGGCCACAGTCATCAAGGTCATTCCTTTCACTGCTGACTCTGTGAATGTTCTAAAACACAGCCTTTTAGGAGCAAGGACGTCACCTTGTGCAGTCAGCCCCTATGGGGGTGCACATAGCCCCAGAGATCCCAGTTTGTGGGTAATAATGGTCCCACCTAGCTTGTGGATATTTTGATAAAATATCAAAATATTTTGATCAGGGAATCTGAGTGCTAATGTGAATTGAATATAAATAGTATAATAATGTAACCCAGTCCCCTCCATATCTTTCAAATAACAAAACATCAGTAAAATCAAGAAGATTCAACTTAAAATACAAATTCTAAGTATTGCCTGATTTTGATCTAGTTGTTATGAGCTAAAAATCATGTTAAAAATTTCTTATAATTTGGAAATAAATTTCATTTGCTCTTGCACAGTGGTACCATGGAAATTTTGTTCAGATTTTCCAAGGTGATTCACCTTCTGGCTTCTAGCAAACATAGTTAATACCAGGTGCCAAAAATTTCTTCAAAAAGCATTTTGAGTTAGAATGAAAGTTCCAGTCCCAACAGTAACTTTAATAATTGTTCATGCTACTGCATTTCTATTTTGGGTATTTTTTAGAACCCTTCAGAAGAAATAGATACTTTGGTAGATATTTTCAGTACATTTTTAAACTCTTAGGAGAAATGTCAGTGATACAGTTCTGATTTTGAAGGTCATCTTGGGACTTGAACTTCACAGCTGTTGAAGATGTCCTGCTTTGTCTTATTCATTTCTTCCAACACTGCAGCACAGAGGCAGTGCTTACAATATTTTAAATGTTTCTTTAATGATTTTTAATTGCTTTTTCTTAAAACAATTTGACCAGAGGTCCTGATTTTTTGAATATGCTAGTTATCTTCCTCCTGAAATTAATTTGTAAATTGGAAGTTTGAACACTGAGGCATATAAAAACATCTGATGTTTTTTGTATCACTTGTAGGTCTGAAGGGCAAAGTCTGCTACCTCTGGTGACAAAGCAGAGACAACCAAAGGAGGTGAATTCTGATCTGCACGTAAATGCAAACTCACTCAGTCTAAAGAGAGGAACAGCTTTGTCATTTCACTTCCCAGTAAGTATGAGAGCTCTGCAGAGCTCCGTGGGCTCTCTTTGAGGATTCCATGCCATGTGCACTTGCCTTATTAATTAAAACATATTCTTTACTGTTTTCAATACATTAAATTGAATGTGTCTAATGAATATCCAGCTGCATTTTTCCTTCTTTATACATAATAATTTAGAATCATAAATTGTACTCGTTCCAACCCAGGAACATTTTGCCCATTATATGGCTGCTGGTGATAATGTATCAGACAGCAATAATGATGCTTGATTTTCATAAGCTGCAGTAAATGGGAAGTGCTCAGAGCTACAGGTTTTGATTAGCAGACTAAGCAAACCATGACATGAGAATACTTATTTACATGGAATACTAAGTCTTCTTTCGCAAAGTGATTTATTTAGCCAGAGGGACAGTTTAAGTGTACCCGACCTGCCTTGACTGAGATCTAGATCATCTCAACATGGACATCTCTGACACACAAAGCACTTGAATGATTGTCCTGTCTAAGCTAGATATGAAAAACTGTATGTTAAAATTCACTCTGTAGGTGATTGACCAAAAAATAGCAGTCTTTTTTAATGCTGTATGTGTAGAAGTAGAAGAATATACTGTGGAGAGGCTTATAGACAGAGAGGAGATATCTTGTCTGAGATTAAAATTTCTATGTCTTCCATTTCTTTTCTAACACTCCTTCACCTTTCTTCACAGCAGCTGTGTATCCTTCATGGCCCCTCCTTCACTATACAGCTACGCTTGTCATTTCATAAGCACGATCTTTTTCTGATATACCAAAGAAAGCAAACAAACCCATATATACATTCTTTTGTGTGCTCTGCGTTGTTCCTTCAGCTCCACCTATTGACGTCCTAAAAAATGAGTGCTTTGGGGCAGCAAGACTCTTCAATCTGTCTTGAGCATATTGCTCAGCCTTGTACATGCACACAGGTGACCCATTCCCCTGACAAGGCTGTAGTTTAGCAGGTTGAGGGACATGACTAGCCTCTGTGGTTTCAGAAAAAGCTGTATTCTATCAGGTTTAAATGGAAATTCTTCTTCAAATTGTGGCAGAAACCTGTGCTCTAGCTAAGAAAAGTTGACTACAAGCCAACCCAAAGGAATAATGACCATCATTACCATCATGACCTAGTTTCAAGTCTGACACAAAGGCTACCAAGTCAATGGAGGCAATCAGGACAAATTATAGAGAACTGAAGAAATGGAGAGGAAAGAGCAAGCAGCTGGTTATTTATGTGGTTGGTACACAACACTCCTCATTGACTAGACCAGGTTAAGTGAATGAAGATTTCAAAGAAAACCTGACACCAGGAGCCATGAAAGAAGGATGGTAACAAGCAAGCTAGTAGAGCTAGGTAGTCTGGGAGATGAGTAATGGACTCAATTTGATTCTCTCCCCAGCATTTGGTGTTATATTTTTCTCCTCTCTTCATTGTGGAGGCCTTTGTGGGCCAAGGGACACTAATTACAAATCAGTAAAATGTCAAATTGTGAAGCTCTTTTTTGTCACCCTTTCAAAGCTCTAAGTGGAGGAAAAGGCAGAGCTAGACAATGAGGGAGCTGCTAGTATGCATCTAACCTGCCAGAAGGTCCTCTTCAGAAGAGCCTCATGCAAAGTGCAACCACTTTTCAGTGCTCTTTTCCTGGGAAGAATGTGTTCACCACAGCATAGCTGGTAGGTCCCATAGAACTTTTACCTCTGGTACCTCCATGCGTGTCCCTTCCTGGAAGTCAGGATTTCTGGTTCTGGAAGAGCTGGTCCAGGACCTGAGATGAGCAGAACAGCCTCATGCAGGGCAGGGAGCACTGGACCAGACTGGTCCAGGACCTGAGATGAGCAGAAGAAAAGCCTCATGCAGGGCAGGGAGCACTGGACCAGACCACATGAAATCTGAGCTCTCATTTGGCTCAAACTTGCTACTGGTGTTTGACCTCAGCTGTAAAAGCACTTTTTTGCTATATGTCTGCCCTGCCATCTTTCACACATAGGTTTTCTAAGCCTCCATTTAAGGGGATTTGTCAGATAACTCCCATTTTACCTGAAGCTTCACTCACCCAAATAACTGACAGCAAATAACAACACAAGGGAGAGAGGTTCAGCTCCCAGCTGTGTTACATCACAGGAGGTAGGGTGGCAATAGGGACTTCAGAGAGTTGCCCTGAAACACTGAAATAATTCATTAATATGAATAATTCATTAATATAATAAACATTAAATAACTTCTTGATTCCTGGTTGGAAGAAATTTGTGAAGTGTTAAGTATCATTATGAAACAAAGACTAGGAAGCTTTTGTCCAGTGATGCATTTGTTTTAAGGTTGGTTTGGTAAGTGATCCAGACTACTGGCTGTGCCTTTATAAGTGTTACTGGAGATGACACTGAGTGCTCATTGCATTCATAGACTCACTCACAAGGCTGCACAACTCCAGGCACTATCTGAACCCTCCTAGTCTAGATGTTGATGTTGGTAGTCTTGATGTTGGTAGTCACAGAAAAATGGGTACTTCCATCACCTCTGGTAGAAATATCTTGACAACAACTTATCCATATCTTGGCACTTCTGGTTGCAGAAACTAGAGATGGAAGCGGAGAAGGAAAGTAAAGGGGTTTTTCTTCTATTACTTTAATGAAAGGTTTGGTTAGAGACATCCAATACAATCAGAGACTGAGCAACATATCCATCATGGGAAATGATGAGTGACATTATAGCTTTTATCTTCTCTCCTATGTAGCTGAAGTTTATAAAGCAACTTGGTAAACCTGGAAGGGTTACAGCTTTGTTTCTGCTCTGCAGTACCAAAAGAGGAAAAGGAGGTGGCCAAATTCATCTCCAAGAAACTCAGCTGGGCTGAGGGGAGTTAACGCAGGGAATGAACCTGGTTCACAGTTTGCTGTGTCTGATATGATATGTGTGGTCTGATAGTTTGTGATGCAGCTCAAGGCTTTGCAGTAGCATAGACAAAAATTGCACATAGGCATCCCAGGAATGAGGGGCAGAGCTGAGACAGAAAGTCTTGTGGAGGAAACACAGGGGAACTGGATTTGCAGCTCCTCCTGCTGTTACGAGAATTGACTGCTACTCCTATGAGTGCTTGATATCTCCTGGGAGTAGATACCATCCCACACACCCCAGTCTTTCCCCAGCAGCAGTGTCAGCTGCCAGAAAGTCTGGCAAAAGCTAAATAGATAGGGACCAATGTCACACTGCCATCTGAACACTTACTGTCATGCCCACAGAGCTTTCTGTCTCCAGCCATCTATTTGCTTTATATCTGGCCCTGCAGTGCCTGCAGCTTGAAACCGTTACGTCTTTGCTCACTGCTTCCCTGCTTCGAATTGCTCCGTCAGCATGTAGCTGCAGGAGACACATTTTATGTTGAGCCGCTGCAGTCAGTAAGGGAGACACATCCACACCCTGGGCTCTTGGATGGAGGCTTTTGCTGATCTTTGCAGTAGTATTTTTGGATCTAGCATAAAAGCAGTTCCAACCAAAAGGCTTGTTTGAGTGGGAGAAGATGCAGGAGATGCTCAGATTGCTGGAGGGAGCACAGGCTCAGGACATATTTTCTGTCTAAGAGAGATAGCCCAGGAGAGAGCAGCATTCCCGCATGTCTGTGTGGAAAGCCTGCCAAGGAAACGCTTAGATACCTGAAGTAAAACCACCAGATAAGGTTTGTCATTTTAAATAGGTAGGGCACTCTGCAAGGAAAAAACCATGCAGCCTGAGCAGTTGGTTGAAGTCCAAAACCGCATTGGCTCTTTATACATGAGTCATGAGTCTGTGGACTTGTTCCATGGCCCCACACCATTTCTGTATTGCTTCACACACATTTAGGAAACCAGTGCATAATCCTTACAGCTGTACATTTGCACTGTAAATTTACCAGCTGGTTCGTTACCCCCTCCTTCCACACACACACATACATGAATTTATATACAGTCTATGCCAAGACTGAAAAACTAATTCACAAACAGTGAGTAAAATTTACATACAAAATCTTATCTTCTACCCTCTACTTTCTGCGGTATGATAGACAACTGCTCCTTGGGTCAGGGACAACACAGGGCAGAAATGGTTTAGATTTTCATGTAGGAATGAGCTGTGATGTTTTTTTTAAGGGAGTAACACAGGACATATTCCAGGAATCTGCTATCAGAAAGAAATTAAAAACAACCAGTCATCTCACTAACCGGCAATCCTTATTATTCCCCTTCCCCCATCATCCCCAAGTTATTATCTGTTTACCACATTTTTTAATATAACAAAGAAAACAGAATAAAATCAATAGTTCTTTTTACAGCTAGGAAGACAAAAATGTTCAGCTCCCCAGTGGGAAAAATGGTTCTTTCTTTCTTCCTTTCTTTCTTTCTAATTTTAAACTTCACTTAAGCTTCAGTGATTGAACAAAAGCAGACAAAAATATTGCCGTTATCTGACGTACAGAAGTGTAACACGAAGTCTGCTCATTATGGATAATATTTATGGCAGATCATAACATTAAATTACAACTCAGCCGCCTCAGCCAGAAATTTGTAACACCACACATGTGCTTCTAATTAAGGGCTTTTGAAGTTGCCCTGGATATTTATTTTCAAGGGATTTAGTGCACAGAACGATTAAAGTTTGCTCTTGTTAGGAGTTCTGCAATCTAAAAAAAAAAAAAAGAGGTTGCAAAGGGACCTCAAACTAATATATACATTCATTTTTGCATGAGTGTATATGTGTGCGTCTGTTTATACATATCTCTAAAAAAATAAAAATGTGTGTGTTAACATAGATAAAATTATATATTAAAAAGAGGGAGACAAAGGGCCCTTTGTTTCAAATGTGGTCCAAGTCCAAAATTTGTGACCGTAATTTTGTTTATAGGAAATCCTTTATAATGCTAGTTTAGTGTTTCCATATGGAATTCTCATAGGACTCTTTTTTTCCCCCTCCCTTTTTTATTTGGATAAGGCAAGAGAAAAGTGAATGTACATTCCAAAGATGCATAGTCATTCCGGATCAAATTCAATGGATTCTGGCAAGAGTTGAAAAACACAGATGCAGTGTTTTAGGTCTCCTGCTGTGCAGCCTCCAGCCGTGAGTGTCTGGTTGAAGCACTTTGTAAAATCATGAAAACCCTATTAAATTCATGAAATATGATATACTGCATTTTCAAGCTAACTTTCCATTGAACTGTCCATGAAGACGGAATTTGGCTGGTTTGCTTATACAGTGAGTGTGCACACACAAAACACTCTCACCCTGTGTGCATACCAATAGATGCAGAACCAAGAGAGTTCAGAGGGGTCTTTTCCCTCCACTTCTAAACCTGAATCTTCCTCTCCAAACCAGTAGAACCCGAATCAAAGCTCAGGAGACAGTTCCCATCAAACTTGCTCTACCTTTCGCACCGCCCATCTCACCCAAGGACCTCCATACAATTAAAGTGCTGGTGTTCAGGAGAAGGGAAGCTAGCCTTTGACACCGTTGCCCTTCTTACAACTTAAAACAAAATTCCTTGCTAGGAGACTACCCAATTGAAAGCAGTCTGATGTTCTTACTTCATTTCCTATTTGGTTTCACATAATAAAACTATCATATGTTTAGGCTTGGGTTTCTTTTCTCCTTTTCTAAATGAAAAAGTGAGAGCAGTCCCCTGAGGAGAATAGTCTTGCTGTTAAAATTGTCCTTGAGACATAGGCGATTGCAGCCCTTTGCATGCCTGTCAGGATGAGAAAGGTATATATTTCAGTAAAACTAGTCTGCCCTTGTTTATTTATGTCTAGGCACCCACTTGGTTGAAAGTCATAAGTTTAATAAAATGTGCATGGTCCTGTGCATGTACATGCACAACTATGTGAGGGGTTTTTTACCTCCACGTAGGGCAGATGGAGCTCTCCCATAAAATATGTTGTTCTTCCAATTGCATCTTTTACTCAAGAATCTGTAGGTACTTTGGAAACACAGGAATTCATAAATGTTTGGGCCAGAAGGGACATTTCAGAATTCAGCCCATGTAATACAGACTGTAAATTTAATCCTGTAGCTGCTGTATTGAGCATAGTAATGTTGACTTCCAGTTTTGAGACAAAGACTTCAAGAGAACAGGAATCCACTGCTTTCCCTGGTAGTTTGCTCCAACAGCTAATCAACCCTTCTGTTAAAAACATTAGCTATAAATAACACATGAAGTTTAAGATAATATTGCTAACAGGAGGATTTAAATTGGATAACTGTGATTAAGACTGTCCACAGAAGTCTTAATTCCAATATTTTTGAGCAAGAATTATGATAATAGGCTTCCTTTTCTCTCCATGAACTCTTACAAGTTCTGCTCCACCACATTCACAAATAATATTTAAGATTTTGTGTAGAAATGCATGACAGAGACACTTAATATCTCTTCATACCTTTGGTACAATCTTTCCCGCTTCTGTTCTGTAAGTTTTCTGTCAGGGAAGGGTTGGTGCTTATTAAGTAGGTTCACTTCTTTTGATGAAAGATATTATTCTAAGCACTGAAACAATTCAAAATGGGAAGTTGTTTTGCAAGAGAAATATCCAGAAGTTTGCCCACTTACTTAAAAATCCCAGATCCCCTTGGACTGGAAATAAAGGCTTAAATTTCAGGACCACAGTGCATGTTTGACACATTCGCTGGCCTTAGATATGCCAAAACAGAGACAATAGGCTGTCTGCTATTTCCCATTCAAAATAAGTAGGGCAAAGGAATGCTACAAGTCCCTTGAGTACCCACTTTTTTTTTTTTAATACGGTTTTGAACTTGAGTGTATTGCAACATTAGTGTTTGTATAATGGTTAGATGTAAATTTTCTTTGGTTTTGATCAGATGAATTACCTTCTGGAGCTGCCTGTGTATCACCATTGACTAAAAGGGAGGTCTCGTGTCTGTCATTCCTTTGTCCAAAGACACTCCATGTCTTTGTAGACATTTTTGGGGGGTAAGAATTCCATTTTTCCTTAGAGAAAACACATTGAAATGAAAACAATTGCTGAAGTGTTACTACAGCTGTGATTGTCTAAGAACATAAACAAAAATGGAGATAGCAGAGATAAGACCTTCTTTTTTTGTTAATTGGAGGTTACAGGGCCTGTATCATGTGCCACCAGTAACAAGGAGGCAGCTAAGTTACTTTACATGTCTTTAAATGTTAGTGATATTATGATTCATAATACAATACTCTATGGTCTTCCAATTTCCTTTAAAACACTGAATCATACATTTGCAGATACTAAAGGAACATTAATTAATGAGGTTTATGCTAACAGACATCTTGAGAGGATTAATGTGCAAAAATTAGATAACTAAGTACATGCTATTTAGGCTTAAAGTGCAACTCCTGCTGTGTTGTGTGAAAATTTTATGCAGAAAAGCACCTGTATTCTCCGTAGTGCAACAAAATAATAGGGGAGTTATTAAGCTTTACTAATTCGGTATATAAAGTGGTAGTTACATAAGGCATGTATTTACTGCTCTCTGCATTCCAGCAAGGCAAGCTGTTCAAAGGGAACAAACAAAAATGGTCCGGGAGTTATTTTATTGGATATCCAGTGAGCAAGCTGAGAGAAAAGAAAATTTGGGATACCCTTGGCTTCATCCTAATCTCCCCACTCCCACTTCAGCCCTTGCTGGTTACAGCCATCAACACAGGGTGCATGATCCTTTTGACAGGGACACACCAGTGGACACATCCTTTGCAGGGTTCCCTTTGCTGACAGTGAGCAACATGCACGCATTTAGGTCCCTGTCCTTCCAAAGCCTCCTGAGACAGGAGGGAACATGAACTGGAGGTAACATCAGACTCCTTAGCGCACTTGTTATCACTCTTGACCAAGATGTCACATCCTGCCATGCAGCACAAGCACTCCCAAATTCCCCAGCTGTGTGCTCTGCCTCAGACCAGGGTCCCATAAGCATGGATTTACAGATTGCTTCCAGAGATGCCGTCAAGGTGAGGAACACAATCCATAGACCTTGTAAAGGTCTCTAACTTTACTGCCTTTTACTTACACAACAGAATAAACAGAAAGCCCAGGTAGGAGGATGGCACTTCTGTGCCTCATCTCTGTCCCTGTTTCTGCTTGATCTGAACTTGGATCAGTCTTTTTGTGAAACCAGGATCCTACTTACCTCTGAAAAGATGATATCTTGTTTCTTTTTCCTATCTCTGAAATGGCTGGTGATATATTTCCCACACGTGGTCTCATCCTTTCTGTTCGGTTACCCTCTGTTCAGGCCCACCAGATGATCACATTTCTCCTCCATTACCCATCAATTCAGAACAATTTTTGTTGAGAAGAGCCTATACTTGACTAGTATTTCTAAGTAACTAGGAGATCATTAAGATTTAACAGCTGTTTACAGTCATCCCTGTGCTGTTTTTATTATTATTATTATTATTTCAGAAATTTCAAAAATAAAGAACAAACCATTCCTACGTTCAGAACAGAGATCAAGATTTGATAATATCTACAGTTAGCAATTTCAAAATAAAATTACCAAATCACTTTTCTCAGTTGAACCCTTCATTTATTTCACATGAACCATTGGCCTGTCAACAGGCCGTCCTTATTTTTGGTCCCCTATCTAGCTTCATATAGTAACTGACCTTAATATACTTTGACTGCAAACTCTTTGGAGAAGGAATGATAGTTGGTTCTGCATTTGTGCAACACCATTCAATGCATCCAGCTCCATGATCAACACACAAAGTGCTACCACCATGCAAATAACACTACCTGGCAGAACACTTATCATTAGGATTGGCAGCAACAGCCAATGGCTCCATAAAATTTCACTTCCAATAACCACAGCTATTCATTACTTCAAATCCCATGTGAGGGGTTTTTGGATCACAATCTCCCTTTACCCCCTCTCTTTCCAGTAACAATAGGACTGGTAAAAAGTAACATTGTGCTCATTGCTTAAACGTAATGAAATGTTTTGTCCACCGCACAAGGAACTAGATCCTAAAGTGTTCCCTGATTCCTCAGGCAAAAGTCCAGCAAGACAGTTCAAAATGACCACATTATTACTGACATACTGCTTAATATGCATTGGGGACGTTCACTATGGAGTAGCAGGGATGGCAACAGTTACTTCCCAAAAATTTTGTTTAGAAAATTTTTAAGTGGAAATGCTGGTTTATTGAAATACAGTTCCCTGTCCACTTGCTAATCCCAGAAGAATTTTTTCTTGCTAATCAAGAAAAAAAACAACTTTAAATTAATCCGAAAGTCCCTTTTGGTTGTGGTGTTCTATTTTTAGATATATGATTTGTGTTAGATGTTCTATGACATGCTTGACTATATTCTCTAGCGTTATTCATATTATTCATATTGTATTCCTTATGGAAGCCTTAATTATAAATCCCACTGAGCTAGATGTTGTACATATTCAGCCCAAAGAAATGGCCCTGCTCCAAAATAGTTTTGGATTGAAACTTGAAACAAAAGAAAAGGTTGACACAGACAAACAGATGGGAAAACAGGAGCATAATACAAGGCAATACTGGTCAGCTGAATAGGCAAGAGCTCAACACACTAGAAGCCTGATCATTTCCAAATGCTACATTTTCACTGTTCAGACCACTGGGCTAATTTCATTCAGTTTACTTATTTCTAACGAGGAATTTCATTTCACCAGCACCCCATTTTCCCTGGAGAAGACTGGCAGATAGAACAAGAGAAAATAGGAAGGAACAGATTAACTTCAAATGTGACAAAGTTCTAGAATGGTCTTTCCGTGGAAACACATGGAGAGAAACCTGGTTGGTTCTCAGATGCAAAAAAAATGAGTTTGTGTAGAAGGTTATAACATGAGTTGCCTGGTGGCAATCAGAAGGTGGACTTGATGATCCAGGACTAGTGGTGTATATACAGTGGGTTTTTTAGCTGTAAGCCCAGAGGAAAAGTACATAGAGATATGTTTCAGAACACCAAAACAATATGGAGAAAATAAAGGATACTAAAAATAGAATCTATATACACTAAAAAAATGTTTATGTGGAGAACAGAGGCCACATATAAGTACTGGTTAATTTTATAAATGATAATCACACTTGTATTGCAGATATACAAGTTAAACTCTTATTTCTGCAAATAGACATACTGTTTACTTGATTTCTTGAAAGATTCACAAAAAGAAAAAGCTATCGTATCCTTTTCTGTCTCTCAGAAGGGTAATTTAACCTGTCCAGAGCTCTGCACTTTTGTAGTCAGGCTGCCTCTGCCCCAGATATTTCTTACCATACTATCCAAAGAGATTGATTCCTATGCCTAAAGAGAGGTAAGATGGCATATGCTGAACATATTCTAAAATAATATTGATCCTACTTTCTGTTCAGAAGTTACTCTCTTACGTATAACATTTACACTGCTTAGAAAGTAAAAAAGATTGGTGTTACTCCATGTTCAAAATGGAGCTTGCTCTAAAACCAAGACCAAGACAGAGAGGAGATTGGCAGGACTTCCACATTTCCCTGACAGGCATCCATAGAAAGGGAACTCAGACTTGAATGTCTCTTGAGTACATCAGAAAAGTCACCTGGTCCTGATGAGACATCTCACAACCCCTAAGGCATTTAGCAGACTCCACAAATACATCAGAATTATAGAATGAACATACCCATTATCTCAGTCCACGTCGGCATTCGTGAAATTATAAAGCAAAGTCATGTAGTCCAAAATCATCTCTTGTGGGAAGAAGGCATTTGAGCATCTTATTTTTGCCATTGGTTCAAAGCAGTAGGGGTTGTGGATGTGGTCTATCTGGACTTCAGC
>NW_010294903.1:0-515 GCF_000700745.2 Antrostomus carolinensis
CGCGTAAACAACCCTGCCTCGCATACGCCAGTCCCTAAGCTTAGTTGCTAGGCAACAGCCCCGCGCGCCTGTAAACAACGTCACTGCGCATGCGCTCATAAAGAGCTGCAGTGCTGCATTCTAGTCGCCGAATGGCAGTTCCGAGCTAGTCGAAACCACGCTACTGCGCATGCGGCAGTCGCTTAGGAGTAGTTGCTAGGCAAGCGCCCCACGCGTATAAATAATGCTACTGCGCATGCGCCGACAATGAGCTGCAGTACTGAGTACTGAAGAGAGGCGGTACTGCGCTTTCACACAAAAAAATTATAACGATAATAATAATAATACTACACGGAAAGAACATAGCATAGCTCTGCCCCACTCGACATAGCCTCGCCCTTCGGTGCATAGCTTCGCCCTTCTGACCTAGCACCGGCTCTCTCGACCCATCTCCACCTCCCTCACGCCCCCCCTTCGCTGCTTGCCGCCCTGCTGCTCCGCTCCTGGGCATTTCCACCGTGAAGCGTCAGCCGCAG
>NW_010294903.1:527-886 GCF_000700745.2 Antrostomus carolinensis
GAGCACCCGCTGGGCGGCGGTTGCCCAGGGGCGGTAGCAGCATTTCCTTCCTGGGAGGCAGCGACGAACGCGGCGGCGTCACCACCCTGTAGGCACCATAGGATCGCATTCCCGTTAGCGGCCCACGGCCAAAATTTGGCCACAGGGTGTCAGCAGAGACAAGGGAATTTTAAAAGCGCTATCGCGCATGCGCCGCACCAGGGGTTGCTGTATTTATTTTGGTTGCCAGGCAACAGCAGGGACCATTGTAAAGAGCGCTACTGCGCATGCGCCGAAGGAGAGCTGCAGTACTGAAATTCTTTCACCAGGTGTCAGCAGCGAGCCCAGTAGCGCGTGCATGTGCGGCGGGGGAGCTGCAG
>NW_010294903.1:972-1858 GCF_000700745.2 Antrostomus carolinensis
CGTCCTTTGCCTCTCCCCGCTCCCACAGCCCGGGGGCTGCTCCTGCCCCTTCCCCAAATCCCGTCCCCTAGGAGGAGAAGCAGCAGCACCGCCACCCTGGGCAGCGCTCGGGGGTCTGTTCTGTCCCAGAGCAAACCCCGGGGGTTGCTACATGTCTGTGTGTGGCAGTGGGGCTGTGACAGTGGCAGCAGGGAGTCCCTGCAGAGAGATTTCATAAGAAATGAGAGATTTCAAAAGTGAGAACTAAAAAAAAAAATAGTATTTCTTTTCAAAAAGAAGTAAGGCAGCAGAGCTGGCTTCCTCGAGGCAGGAGAGTAGGGACTGAAAGCCTCTCTGTGTGTATGTTCAGAAGAAAACATCACATCCGAGTGGAGCAGATGCAAGTGGCTGATCTACTGGTGATCCCCTGGTGGTGGTGTGGTATTTGCCCCTTTCCTTCCCTCTGTGCTACTGGACATCTGCTCTACCACTCCTGCAGATGCCCACGAGGCTTCCTGGGCCAGGCTTGGCACTGACAGACACTGCACGCTGTGACCAACCACCCTGCCCTCCAGCCTGCAAAGCACTTGAACGTGAAACAGCTGCAGCTCTCAGGCACTTGGGGGCTGAGCCTCCTCTTGTTTGGGGGGACCTCCCCATGATCCCTCTCATCCCCCATACACCTGCACCTTCTCCCAAGAATATAAAAATTCCAGCAACAGTTTTCTTAGTTTTTATTTTTATTTTATTTTACTTTTTATAACATGCTGGGGGAGGCACCACGGGCTTTAATCAGGTCCGATCCGCACTGACTCTCAGAAAGCTCCCTTCTCATTGGTTAATGCTGCGCAGCAATAGGAAGCTTCAGTGCGTCCCTCGACCAATAGGAGGTGGCATTTATGATCCC
>NW_010294904.1:0-4185 GCF_000700745.2 Antrostomus carolinensis
TATATATATATATATATATATATACGGTAGTCTAACCACAACTTTTTCCTCTTTGCAGTCAGTCTAAGAGCAATAACATTCAGTGAAACAAATGCAAAATGAATTCCAACTGACTGCCCCACGGCAAATCTCAACTGGTGGGACTGACCCGAGGCTTGCTGCTGTGGCTGGCCTAGAAAAAAAATTTATTTTGACCCTGAAGTGACAAACCTGCCAATGAGTAACAATGAGAGATGCAAAGGAACTTTCTGACTTACTTACTGCTCTTGGACACAGACTTACCCAAGAACTGGGACAAACAAACAAACAAACAAACAAAAATCCACCATCACCATGCCAGAACAAAAAACCCCTAAAAGCTGAATGGACTTTCTAAAGGCTCTGTTCACTGCAAGCTAAAAAAATAAATAAAATTAAAAAATCAATGGTATTTTAAAAATCCACAAAAGACCTCACTTGGATTATAGTGTGGGAGAACAATTCATTAAGATGGAATTGACATTACCTCTAAGGGATTTCTTGAGTCTTCTACTGAAAGTAATTCAATTCAATCTTAACACATGGGGTGTGATACTCTGGATTCTGAGTTGTCTGATCACAAATAGGATCTCCAGATCTTTTGAGAGAATTAAATGAAAAACAACAAGGATTTGTCATGAGTGCAGCATATACTGTTGATGTGATTTGACCCAATGTTTTGTTACATGGTCTTTGCTGACACCTGTTGGTTTATTTTTTTTCCTTTCTCCTTGTTTTCCTTTTTAAGAAAAGCGTCTCTCATTTTAGAAATTGCTTGACAATTATTTATTTATTACATACCCCATCTTATGAAACTTCTCAATACTTTTAAAATATGCATATGTATGTATATATGTATTAGTACTAAGCAGAGGCTTCCATCAAGCACCTTGCACTAGAAGTAATTAAATATCAGCAGAAAGCATGACCTCTATCCCCAAGCTGAGAGAGGAAATAAAAGGATGAAAAGACTGCAAAACAAATAAGGAAACTAAAAAAAACCCCAAAACAATAACAGAGGAACAAATATAAATGAGGCTTATAAACATGTTTTACAATTCAAGAACTAAAATTTAGGATTATTAGCACTAAATTTCATATTAGAGATGAGTTATGAAAAGGGATCTGGAAGAAAGAGCAGTAACAGTTTTGATTATTCCAACTACTAATGTTAAAAAATGTAGTTTAGGTGGAAGGGTGGTGCTCTGCAGTTTTGAAAGGTTAAAAATCCTTGCCAAACCCAAATGACATATCAAATTAACACAGTTAAAGCATACCAGCTTTTGTAGTCACAGACAAAAAAGTCAGTGATATGTCAAGCATCTCATTTTGCCACCTTTGATTCCTCAGCAGAAATGACCAGATAAATATTCACAGGTGGACTGAAGGCTTAATTTTATGTAAATCCAGAGCAGAACTCAAATTAACACCTTCTTTCCATAGCAAGATGTCTTAACCATTTTGCCACTGTGCTCTAGAACAGTAGTGAGTCAAAATAAATTGGATTTACATAATTTTTTGCTGAAAAAGGCCATGGTGCTGACCATTGTCAGCAATTCTTTTTTTCTATTCTTGGCACAAATAGTAGTTGATGCCCTCAGGAACACAAATCAGAAAAATGCTTATATAGTTGCACTATTAAATAATACCTGCACCTCTTTTTACCATGTCAGGTAAACCAAATAGATTGCACTGGGGTCATTAACTCATCGCATACTTAAGCGGCAAACTTGAGACCTTCACTTGCTTTGAGTAACTGACAAAAGCCAGCAGTTAACTTCCAAAAGAAATGGTTAACTTTCTTTCTGCTTTTCTAGTCTATGGTCATGATATCTAAATACTCTGAAAGAAACTTCCCCTTAAGGAGAGAAAAACCTGGCCTGAAGGCATTGTCTCTTCTGGGGGTATCAAGCTGAAGGTTGAGAAAACACCCTGGATATTGATGAACCTCAGTTTTTCCTCACTGTTTCTCAAGAAAATATTTCCTTTTGCTGTTCCACATGCTTGAGTCCATCTAACCTAGCCTTGTTTTCTGCTGGCAGGTGAACAAAAAGAGGGAGCAAACTACAAAAAAACTCCATGTACGGCAAATGCCAGGAGAATGTTTGACTAAGAGGTAAGGAAGATTGCTTCACATGCAATCAAGTCAGATTTGGAAAGGTTAATTTACGTGTTCTTTCTACTTCATTTTTAAAACAATCCTATAAGGAAGAAATATTCTTGGTAACTGAGGTTTATAAAGTAAACTTCATAGCCCATACTACTTCACTTACAAAAAGAAGACAGTATGTAAGTTGTTAGTTGCTCACGAATATTTATGTTGATGACATCCAAAAAAAGCACAGCAGGTCCTTTCTTCCTATGAAATCATGACTGAAAAACTAACGTAGTCAATCACGCAGCACGCACATGTCCAAAGACAGCACTCCAGTGTGGTATTTCTCATTAAGCTGCGTGGTATCAGGAGATACCCACAAATATCAGGAGAAGAGAAAAAACAGCTACTAGTGAAGCTCTGTACACTACAATTTACTGTGTTTTAATGAATTTTACCTGTATATTTCATCTGGGAAGGAATCACATCTTTCTCGGTCTAACCACCCAGATACAGTCCGATTACACATAAAATTGCTTAACATGTGATTAAGAAGGATCACAACAATTCATGACTTTATGCAAACTTAAAATATTAGCTTGTGTCTGTGTTTGACCTTCTCCTGAACACAAATATTGAGAAGCTTTTTTTTTTTTTTCGGTCAAACAGCAAGCTCTAACAGAAATTTCACACTAAAACAATATAATATTTAGCATGTCCAACCAATTACAGAATTATTTCTAAAAAGTCTGCAAAGCTATGAGACAGCCTGACTCAGAAAATACCACATAAATGCCTGTTCTGATGTTCATTTATAAATCACGTGAGCAGGACTGATTCATGTTCATGTTGGGTGTTTGTATCTTTCCCAACAGAAGTTGGCATGATGGGATCCTTTGCTCTTTCTGAAGTACAAGGCACACAGAAGAATAGCCACATTTAATTAGACAAGTAGTTCAATACAGTAGTTATCAGTAACAAATATACCAAGTAGGAAGTAATGACAATTCCTACTGTACAATGATATAAAAATATTGTCTAAAAAGGAAATTTCTTCTTAACATCCAGTTTCTGTAATTTTTATAGTATTTCATAGAAACATTAAGTAGGTAATTTTATCACCCAGGTAAAGAAAATGGACATTAATAGTGGTGAACAACACGCTTGTGTGCAACTTAGAATTACACCACAGCCACTAACCCGCAGTGTTCAGTGAAAGGGTGTTGGAAAACAGAAAGACACAAGACAGACATTTTAAATTCATGATATATCAGATAAAATAAAGTGAACAAAAATTGACAGTCAAGAGAATAAAATGCAAAGGCAAGATTAGGAATTGGACAGATTTTTGCATAAAAGCAACTTGTTCTATGACAAGAGAATGTGGTACAATTATCTCTATGCCATGAGAACAGAGTAGAGAATCTGCATTGAGGATGACCTGCCCTCCATCAAATACAAAACTGTATTTATTGCTCTACACAACACAGAACCATAGAATTGTAGTGGTTGGAAAAGACCCTTAAGATCATTGAGTCCAACTATAAACCCAACACTACCAATTCCACCTCTAAACCATGAGGTGGAATTTAAACCATTTATCCACCTCAGCACCTTGTCTGCCCATCCTTTAAATCCCACCAGGGAAAGTGACTCCACCACCTCCCAGGGCAGCCTGTTCCAATGCTTGATTGCCCTTTGGGTGAAGAAGATTTTCCTCAGATCCAATGTAAACCTCCCTTGGTACAACCTGAGGCCATTTCCTCCTGTTCTAATGTTTGTTCCTTGGTCGAACAGACCAACTCCCACCTCTCTACACCCTCCTATGAGGTAGTTGTGGAGAGCCAGAAGGTCTCCCTTCAGCCTCCTTTTCTCCAGGCTCAGCAACTCCAGTTCCCTCACGTGGTCCTGTGGTTACATACTGACTGAGCATCTTCCTTACCACTGCTATTGTCAGTCAATAATCTGGGCAATGGGCACACAGGCCAATGGGCGCTCCTGCTTTGTTCTCCTCAGGCCCAATCCAGACAGAAGAGGCAGGAGGAGACCAGCATGTCACCACAAGAGTTCAG
>NW_010294904.1:4202-9959 GCF_000700745.2 Antrostomus carolinensis
GGAAGCAGGCTGACAAGTGACAAGTTGTGGCATTACCATCTACAATTTGCCTACAACCTTGTTTTCCATCTTTCTCCTTTTCCATTCTTCTCTTCTACAAACCAAGACGAAGTTGTACACCTGGCCAGTGTTCATAAGGTGGTTCTAATCTGGTTGGGCTCCTGGTCACTTCATCACACAGAACAACAGGTTCTGCTGTATTTCTGACCCAGGCTTGGGAAGCTGCTTTTCCAGGTTGCTCCTGCATCCAGGAGAAGTGGAGCTGCAAAGGACGAGCAGCTACCTGCACCAATTGATGGGTAACAGCAAGGTACAGACAGACAGCAACCTACAGCTTCAATGAGAATCCCATTTTTGTCCCCTAATTGATGTCAGAGACCAAGCTTTTTCTTGAGTCAATGAAATGGAAGCTTTGGGTTTTTTAAAAAGCAAAATGCCTCCACTGATACTGGAAACAATTACTGCTGCTCCTTTTGATAGTCAGCCAAATAATCTGTTTTTGGCTAGGTTGAAGGGAAACGAATGTTGTGGCTTCTCCTGCTATTTGTGCTGCTGGCTAATGTGCCTTATTTTCCCAACACAATATTCCTAAAATTACGCATTGTAATGAAGGGTCAAGAACATAGAATATTGGAAATCACCCCAAAACTATGTTACTACAATCTAAGTTAGGATCCATTCCGTTACTGAATGTAGCCTGTCCAAAAAAAAGTCTTTAAAATAGGGTACTAAAAATGTGCATCACTTTTCACTTCCCACTTGTATTCACCTTATGATTTACCTAATTTCTGTTCACTTTACCCATATTATCTCTAGGGTCACAGGCTATTTTTATGTCAAGAATTATTAGTAAGTAATTTAGTACTGCAGCCAAAAGAATTCCGCTTTCCAACAGTACCTGACAATATCCTCAACTGGTTTCCTGTGGAGGTGGAAAGGTAAGTCCAAGAAACTTACAAACACAAGAATATAGAGAGCATTTCACCGAAGATTCTAACTTTCTAAAAGACAGTGGAAGAAAAGGTATTTTTTAAATTCTTAGGCAGGCAGTGAACTGAAAACAGATTTGTCTTACAGAAAGAACAAACAGCACCTTACGGTTTTACTTTGGAATTATCCAATCATACTGTATCTGTATAAGGAAATATTTGTTCCAGAAGGAAATATTAATGATATATTTTATTACTTTGCAGTTTTAGCTTTACTGATGTAGAACTGATCAAACCTGAAGCCATACACCTATAACTCAATATGCGCCCTGATCATTTCCACAAGCTGATTTCAACGTATCCACTGTGAAAATTATTTGAATTTTATCTACTTGAAACCATACACATCTGGAAATATTTTTGCATATTAGACATCACCGTGACCAAGAGCAGTGAATTATGTTGACATCTGCGAGAGCTGATCAGCCCTCTCACTTCATGATTAATCCTTACGTGGTCCCTAGCAAAGTAGCATCCAATGTTCTCTGACATTCCCAAAACACTTAAGTGAGAAGAGGTGTGACACTGTAAACTGAATAACAGATTGGCACCCAGGACAAATGAGAGCTCTGTTCCTGGCTGACTGCGATGAGTACATGCTCATGTTATCAAACAAGCTGTTTCCTTTTCTGTAATAAATTGATCTCGAGGCACACACTCTCTCAAAGTGTGTTTTTGCTGAACACAATGGCGTTGAGCAGGGGTATGCATGCTATCAGGTAATACATTTTCAAGTGTGTCATGAAATGTGTCTTGAGTAATCAATTGGTGGAAGGCAATAAGCACTCTGAAACTGAAACCTCGAATAACAGAGGAATCTGTGAGGAGGTGGCAGGATCCATACTAACAGTGGCACTTGACAGAACCATAGCTTTGATATGGCAAGTAAATGTTCTTCCCTCTCTAAGTCAATGTCACATTCTGACTATAACAGTCTGATACTCAGTACCCTTCCTGAACAACCGGTTAACAGTTGGGTAAGATTCGTGGTGCTCTTTCAGAAGTTTTCATGTTGTACTTCAAAAAACTTCAGTGAATCATTAATTCTGACCATCTTACAAAACCCAGAAACCAGCATATTTTCTCCCTTAGAAGTCAGCTTCACAGCCATACACCACGGCCATTTCTCTCACACCTCACAGGAGCACGTTGCATCTAGGGTCTCCTGTATACCAGGAAGCTCCACCACTGGAGTATGAAGGTAGATCTTTGTAGTAATCACTCACAGTTAAGGTGCTCCTGCTTAAAGGCAGACTGCAATTTTTGAACTGATCAGCCTGATATAACTTTGAAGCTGACCATGCTTTGAGCAGGAGAGTTGACTGCAGAATCCCCCAGAGGCACAACCAAAATTACCCTGTGATTCTAAGATAATAACCAGTACCACCAGTAAACATACCCAAGAGATCAATACCACCTTGTGCTGGCTTTGGCTGGGATAGTTAAAATTTCTTCATAGCATCTTGTAGGGGGGGGCTATGTTTTGGATTTGTTCTGAAAACAGTGTTGATAACATAAGGTTGTTTCACTTTCTCCTGGGTAGGGCTCACACAGTACCAAGGCCTTTTCTGCTCCTCCACCAGTTAGGAGGCTGGGGGTGAACAAGAAGCTGGGAGGGGACACAGCTGGGACAGCTGACCCCGACTGGCCAAAGGGATATTCCAGACCATACACTGTCATGTTCAGCAACAAAAACTGGGGGAAGAAGATAAAAGGGAGGATGTTTGGAATTATCTTCTGATAAGGCGTTTGTCTTCCCAAGTCACTGTTACGTGTGATGGAGCTCTGCTTTCCTAGAGATGGCTAAACATCTGCCTGCAGGTACAAAGGCATAAAAGACTTCAATCTAATTCTCCCAAACTCTAGAATGCCTAATTTTAGACTGCCTGGAGAGAGTATGCCTCCTCTCTAAAGAAAAACCAAGTAGGTTTCTTCATGTCTCACAAAGATCTCTCTCATAAGACACATCAAGATGTAAATGGAAAAAATAAAACAAACCATCACCCTTTTTCACATCAATGAGTTTAGCCCCAAGGTTAATTCTTGCAGCCCTTTCCTGGGACAGTAAGTGTTATTCCCACATGGATATCTGGAACAGAAAAATATGGTCCTCAGCCATTACTATAATAATGCATGCCAGCACGAGCTTCACAAGTACAAGCACGTATGGATCACCATGACCAGTCTTGCCCATATATTTCATACATATGACAGACTTACTTCTGTCATTCTGCACTCGATTCAGGTAGATAGCACATGTGATATTTACTGTATTTATACTTCAGTAATGCATGTGATAGTTATCAGTCATTTGGCTGGCAGAAACCCCCAGAAAGGTGCATTCACTACACTGACTGCTCTAATCCTCAACTTACCGTCAAGTGAAATGACAAACCAGTGTAACACAGGAAAAGGATTCATGAGTTCTGTTCTATCTTGGCCACTTATCTGAGTGATATTCTGAATATTCATATCTTTTACACATGTTGACTTTGAGGGTTGACTTTCTGCTTTCAAGGAGATAGCAATATTTGTACACATGTGTATATGGATGTGCACACACCGAAGGGGCTCAGTTTGCTTCTCTTGAGCACTGAGTAGGCTGGTTACACTGTTTTCCAGCCAACAGTCTTGACTCCTGTGAAAAGCATACCCTTTCTGCAAAAAAAATGCCAAATCCCTCCTTCAGTGAAAGATCTATGAAATTTTAACCTGAAGAAAAACCACAAAGAACTTGAGCAACTCTCAACATTGTATCCTAACATCTTTGACACTTCATTCTGCCCCACCAAAAGCAATTTCTATCCTAGAGTTTCATCGTTTCCATTTTGCTGACAGCTATTTTAGCATTATTCCCCACCTCCATTGCTACCTGCAGTTTCATGCAGGTTTTTAATTAGTAAACAGAACAACATTTTTTTTTTCAAACTTAGAAGTTAAAAGCTTCTGTAAGTCAGCAGTAACAGAAATATTCACTTCAAAAATCTGATGTGAATTTCCATAGCATCAAGTAAAGCAGGCTTAAAAAGTTGTTTCACCAAAAATGATTTAAAATACCCACATTTTTTTGAAAAGTCATTATCAACCATAACAACCAATCTTGATACATTTAGTGGCATAGAGGAAATTTGAGTATCAAACCCCTGATGACCAGGCTGTAAAAATGCTCAGCACTTTCCAAGTACTTTCATTTAAAAACTCCTTCTGGTTACCTGTCCTAATTTTTTATTGTTTTGCTTGAACCTTCTGCCTTTCTACAGTCTTCATAAACTGTGAGAAATTTCCTTCTTTCATTTATGTCGTTACCTTCAGATGACACAACCCACTACAGCAACATTCCCCTTGTGCCTGTTGTATCAAAATAATACAAAAATAAAATACTTAGCCTCCATTTTATGCTTTTTGTATTTTCCTAACCAACTCCATGGAATCAAAAGTACATACCATATCCAAAAAGGTGTTTCACCTAGAACTGCAGCTTACAGAGGACAAACACTCCCTCCTCTTTCATTTAGTATTTTCCCCTCTTTCTTAAACATCAGCTTTAAGGTCCACTGCACCAAAATTCTTATCAGCATGTGATGAAGGTACATGTCTAATGCATTAAAATTAATCATGTTTAACATGTTCAGGTTACAGAACTTAACAAAACCACTTTCAAATATATTTTACACATTTATTTGTCCTTTCGTGTGAAACTCTCACATACATTCCGACTGGGATGGGTATATGTCTTAAAAAAAAATCCACTTAGAATAAAGCCATACATACTGGAACTGAGGACAGAAGCTGAATTCCTGAATCTAGAAACATTTTTACATACTTTTTTTCATCCTGCGTTATGGGGTGGCAGATCTACAGTGAAGTAAGAGAAAGTTATAACATCTGTATAATTTAAACTGCTGGAAAGAAGGCAAAAAGATATGCACACCACCCCCCACCCACAGTTAATTCAGTGAAAAGAGAAAAATTCTTTTTTCTTCTCCTCAAAGATCTTTCATATCTTATTAGGAACAGCATGATCAAGAGTATCCCTCAGGAGAGGAACTCAAGGATTTGGCAGATATACTGGAAAGACTTAAGAGGTGAAACTACCCAAAAAAGCACAAGAGGCAAATCTGGAAACCTTGAATGTGAGAAGGAACTGACACTATTTGTGAAGGAGCACCATGTTTTCCTGAATTGTTACAAACAGGACAGGGTATGTGTTAAGATTAATAACTACATATCAAGCCTCTCAAAATCCTAAGGAATCAACCTACTGAACTGATCTTCCTAATAGTCATAACTGCCTCTAACAGCTTCAGGCACCCCAACTGGGTATTTCTGCTGCAGCCATCAACAGAAGATAACAGTTACGAAAATTCAGTTGTGATTGAGTTAATGAATTGAGCAGCTGGAGCATCTTAAAGTAATTTTAGGTTGTTTGTACATACAGAAATACAACGCTCTATTGATTTATAATTGAATTCTTTTCCTTTCAAATTATTCCTATTAAGAAGTGACACAGCTGATACAGCTTTACTAAAATAAAAAAATCACTATTCCGCTGAATTTTAATAAAAATATTGCCAGAAAACTGAAAGATATACATCTCTTGTTGAAAACACAGGAAGTGTTAAATTCGTTATCTGGGGAAAGCTGAAAATCCTGTGAAAGAGAACTAACTCTTCTGGAGTTCTGCAACTGAGGTAAAATAAACATATTTTAAAAGAGCTGCTTGATGAAGGCAGTAATCTACATATCTCTGTTTTTCAAAAACCTCCTG
>NW_010294904.1:9982-17099 GCF_000700745.2 Antrostomus carolinensis
ATCGAAACTTTTAAGATCGCTGATGGAAACAAGAACTGAACATTCACAAGACAAAGGTGAACCAACCGGTTTCATTATATATATGGTGATTTGTATTCTGCTTAAACACTACTTAAATATATTTGGTTTTAGTAACCTAGTGGGCAAAATGCAGTTTTTTTCACCACTCCTTTAACAAAAAATAAGCCAACTATAACCCATCTTACTTCCTTGCTGCAAACTCTCTGCTGATTTTGGAGTTGACTACTCCATTCATTGTTTTTACATCGGAATGATTAATAAGACCAATGACATTTTAATTTTATTCTGCTATGCAATAAATCTTGGGTTTTTTCCTAACAAGAAAAAAGGAGAAAGAAAGGAATTGATACATTTAGATAAAAGGTAGATTAGTTATATTTTTAATTTCAGCTACATGAAAATGCTTGGTACAGAAGTTTATTAAGAACTCAGAGTATAAACTTTTGCATATAAGCCCAGGATGGCAAGAATGGTTCTAATTGAACTAAAGCTGCTGAAGGTTTTATTTTTAAAAAGCTCATGATTAACTCATTGAAACACTCCCCCTACTCCAATTTTTGTCTTCTTTTTAACAATTAGTACCATTCTTTGAATTGCAGCAACTTGCAAGTGCTTTATAAACAACCATCTGCCTTATTGTATCTTCTCTGCTTTTCACTGTTTATCAATTTAAAAATGTAAAACACATTTATCAACACATTTATCAACAATGTAACAAATTCCCATCTGGGTTTATGAGATGCTCATCATTTCTTTCAAGAATCATGCTAACAATAATTATGAAACTATCTCTGAACCTTTCGAGTACTGTCATGTTACTGTGATGAACCAACCTACTGCCAATTGCTGCCTACAAACTAGAAGAGTTCACTGAAGCACATCTGACATAATCATTCCAGTAAAAAGTCTTCACAAACAGCAGATTTCTGAAAGCGGATTTAGCATATGCAAATGAACACAGTGCATGCAACAAAGATTCGTATTTAAATTTAAATTTCCTTAGGTACTATTAAGTAGTCTTCAACCCTTGCTGTCTGTCCATCTACCTCGCTCACCGAAAAAGCGATGCTGAAGATGAACAGATTGTTAAAAGCTGAATCTTTCTAAAATTCTGAAGACAGTACATATATATAATTTAGATATTTTTGTGCTGCCCTTACTAGCACTTTCTTTCTGTTATCAAAGGCACTGGTTCAAAAATGAATGAAGGAAAAAGACTGGAACCTTATGTAAATGTATTATTTATGGTTTAGGAACCACTATTAGGGAAAAATTCAATATCCTGCCCCATTTTTATGTGCTTTATCTATTTTGCTTAGTGTCTTCTGCATCATGTTTTTGTTTCACACCTACCCTTCACAAAATGAAAATAATCAAGTTAGAATGAAAAAACTCTGTAACCAATAAGGCATGAATTCATAAAGAATTGCATTTTTAATTGACCTCGGTGCCCAAAAAGTGATAGGTGGCATTTAAGCTCTTCCTCCAACTAGTAAATTAAGTCTCTATTTCATGTGGAGTCTTCTCTGTCTAATAAGAACTTTAAAGAACTTGCCCAATCTCTCTCTTCTGCTCAGCTTTTTTTTTTTTCCAAATAGTACAACTGTAAATATTTTTGTGACATTTACTCCACTGTAAAATTTTGCTAAAGCACAAACCTTCTGCAAGATTCATTAGTAGATGGAGCAAGACATGTAGAGAAATAGCACTATCAAATGGCTTCCAAAGGAGACCATCCAAAATGGGATTTAACCACTTTCAAAAATAATGATGGGGGAAATGTCAATTAGAAGCTTTCACTCTGTGTTTGAAAGAGGACATAAAGTTAGGAAAAGCTTTTTAGGTTCTCAGTGAGGATTTCTACCATCCCCATGAAAGTTTACCCTTACTTGACTGTAATACAAGACACTGAAAAAATTCAGTTCACGTATGTTCAACAGACACCTGTTAAGCTATTTGGCATCCAACTGAACAGAACCACCTCTTCGACAGATCTAGCCAAGCAAGTATCCCACAAAAGCACATGTCCATGAACCTGCCTATATATGTTACATCTCGACCAATTTATTTTGTCCTCTCAGTAAGACAGATTTTTCCAACCGCCAAATAACTAACAGCAAAGCCATAAGTCAAGGTACACAAACATAATTTTGCTTAATCCATGATGTGCAGCACGTAACTTATTATATTAAAGTCTCACTAGCCAGAGGAAATCTGGAGTGTTTAATGATAAACCGTCTGTGTAAAGAAACTGAAACTAGAGTGTAAGGATTTCTACTAATCATCTGCAAATTTTATTTGGAACTTGATCCTGCAGCCCTTATTCACAAGATCAGACCTATTGAGTTTATTCACATGAGCTTCGGCTGCAAGATTGGACCTTAAGTACTATCAGGTGCACGTGCAGCCTATCATCAGATTTTGGGTTATTCATGTAAGAAGCTACCCTTTCAAATGCAGACTACTTAATGCTTCCTTCTTCATTAACTTACATGTCCTCTTCTGCTGCTCTATGCTTTCATTTGTGCTATGTAAATAGCTTCTTTCTCTCAGTCATCCAAACAAATAATGCTCTTTGCAACCAACGAGGAAATTAGTAGCAGGTGAAAGCTTATTTTTTAAATTATGTTGAGACCAGGCTGTTCTTTAACTTGAAGGAGATCTGGGGAAAAAAAAATAAAATAATAATAATAAAAAAAATTTCCCATTTTACTACTTAGTGATCTTAATTATGGGTTGTCATTGTCATAATTCTACATACTTATTTCCACCCCCCCACCCCCTGCCAAATATTAACATTGATGGTTAATCTACTTTATGATGAGCTGGACCTAACATTGTGCAGATACTTTAAAGCAGTTTATTTAGTGGGACAAGACTTCTCTGAGGAGGTAAAATTAACTGTATCTTGGCGTACACGAAACATGGAAGGAATTTCTGACTTGTGTGCTCTATTTCTTTGCTTTCTGTATCCGTTCAACACAAATTTAAGGCAATTTCTTGCGCTATGGTGTGGTAACTGTAAAAAAAATAACCAGAATTCTTCTGCTACATGCTTGTATGCTTCTGGGGGTCAGACAGGCTGCAATTACAAGAGATGGCATACACAGGTCCTCGAAGAGAACCACAACAGAGGCGTTTATATCATGGTCCACATTATAATCTACATATTGACAAATCCTGTTTGACTTACTCAAAGACATGTGTAGCCAAGCAAACTGTCAGTACAGGTAACAGTCTTTTCCATTAGTGACAGCACTCACAAAAACATCTGCAAATATTAAATGGCCTCCAAGCAATCACCAAATGACAGTTACCCAGGACTAGAGCTGAGGGACAATAACTGCCTATGATGCTAAGGATACTCTGGTTACTGTCAGATTATGACAGCAGAAAGCCAACATAATCTTTTTCATATGAAATCTCATTATCAACACGACCTATATGACCAGCAAAATGCAAGGTAAAATCCCAGCAACAGATTTTAATAGTATTTGCTTTATAATTCCAGCTAATTTCAATGTCATGACGAAGCAGGGGCTGAAGCTGACTGTTGGCAATTTCTATAGCCATAATATCAATTGAAAGTGTGGTACAAACAATAAACACAGACACCTACTTAAAAGGCAAGGAGACATTCATCACGTGAGTAGAATCTGGAGTTTAACCCAGAATCCAAATCTCTGTAACTCCTGGCCAGAAAACCAAAAATATAAAGTAAAAAAAAAACCAAAACACAACCTTGAACTGGAACGGTACGTCTGCACCAACCGAACTGTTGTCACAAAATTGTTCTCAATCATACTTCAAACTTGCCACATGGATTAATCAGCAGTTAGAAGCAGCTGCAACACCATGTTCTGTGCACTTCTGTTGCCATTTTAATTTTTAAAAAGCAAATGGAGAGGCTCTCCATAAAATTCAATGCGGCAATAGCAATGACTGAACCAGAATCACAAAATTATGAACAGTGCACTAAATTGTCTATTAGGAGCACATATCAAGAGGCTGCAGAACAAAATTGTGTGCCTGAAATAACAGATCAATGAATGAAGAATAAAGAGATGTAAGAAGTGGAGATGTTGACGAACCATTGTAATTTGTGAAGAATCAATTTCCATACAGCCAGAGTAACGGCAGAACATCACAGATAGAGTATTCATGACTTTTAATGGCAAAAAATCATGGATTACCAAATAGAAATTTATTAATGCTCTGAGAAGGAGAGAGTGAAGTTGTAACATAAGGCCAGGAAGTACATCCACTTCTTAAAATTAGTAAAATGCAATAAAAGTAGTCCACAATATATACATACAGTAAAAACAAAGTTGCCTTGGGCAGGATGGGTATATCCTTTAAAAATCAGAAAACCAGCATACAGTGACTGAGCTAACAATGGAAAAACTCAACACACAAACCACTTTTGTCCAATTATACAAGTCTAGCTACTTTATCATCTCACTCTATGTCCAGCTACATACATGGTCAGTCATAAATACATATCACAGAAGTTCTAAAGCCAAAGGATGATTTTTCAAAGCAAAGGCCGATGGCCAAATTTTACATTACCTTATGAATTATATGTGCTGCTGCTTCTTAAACTATGACAGTTTGCTAAACACATCCCAGACTTAAAAAATGGCTAAGCAGAGGATAATATACTGCTTCTGAACTATTCAACATATACATCAGTGACCCGCCAGTCTACAGCACAAGAGGAGGTTTTAAAACATGAACAAATCTGAAAAGCCTTGCAGGTCAGCATCCTCTGTGTTCTCAGATAACTATATAAACACTCCTTGTGCCAAAAACAGACAATAGAGCATTTATAAATTTGTGGCTTGTTGGAAGAACTGTGTAGTATCACCTAGGAGACAACAGACTGAAACACAGATAAGTTTCTTTTTTTCTCTAAAACCACAAAACAAATAAACAACTTAGAACAATTCACCCTGTCAGATCCCTGACCTAGCAATCCATGCCCGTTACCTACCAATATAAACAAAGTGTATTTTCAAAAATCACTCAAACCTGAACATGGAGCATGACTATAACTACAGCAAAATGCACAAGACAGATCACAGATGTAAGGCACCCACTCCATAAACACACTCCACCTCCTGGTTAACCAAAAAAAAATCACAAAATGTAGTTCATACTACTCCAGGTTGAAGTTGTGGCACTCACTATTCAGATGTAGAGAATGAGGAATTTGATGATGTTGTCAAACACATAAAGAAGGTGTGGTAGCACAGAAAGCCACATGGAGATATACTAATCTTTACAGTTGTGTCTTGTCCAACTCATTTATTTGGAAAATGAGGATATCTGAACAATACAGGCACACACAAAGGTCTGCACACACAGACCATGGAATAGGTGCCCATCTGCTTCTTATTGGAAATGTGTATCAAGTAACTTAAGACAATGCAACAGATTTGGGCAATAGCACATTCCCTGTTTTGGAAAAAAATACAGCTGAGGTGAAAGGACATGACAAGCAGCAGCAGTAGACCCCCCTCATCTCCTCCCCTGCCACAGTTTTTGCAGCAATGAGGAGGAGGAGGTGGTAAAAAGCAAGGTTCTTCAATCCCCAGGAATAAAGCTCTGGCAGGACAAAGCAGTACTCAAGAGCTGGGTAGATCCAGCACAGAGCCCAGGATGAACCCTGAATGAAACAGAGGGGCTGAGCGAGCACAGAGCACCAGGTCACCACTCAGCAGGGGTTAAGGACACATGATGTGCTATTCCTCTTAATCAAGACGGGGAGAGACTTCTGCTGTACACTCCTTTCTTGAGCCTGCATGCTCAGTGCTCACAGAAGTTCCCAGAGCCTACCCTGCCGTACCCAGAAAAGGCAACGTAGTTGGATATTTCTTCAGCTTTTAACAAATGCACTCTTGGCAGCATGAGAAACTATATGAAACCATTTGGTGATAAATTTAAGTATATACTTATTTATCCATCCAAGAAACTCAATCAAGATGCTTTACAGTAATTCACTTTGCAACAGTGTAGGACTGGCTGTCATTTCAGACATTTTAATTTTCTTTTCACTCTTCAGTACAAAAGTGTCCTGGCTGGGGGTGCACAAGAAGTTGGGAGGGAGCACAGAGGGGACAGCCGACCCCAAATGACCACAGGGATATTCCACACCATACAGTGTCATGCTCAGCAATAAAATCTGAGGAAAAGAGGAGGAAGGGAAGATGTTCAGAGTTATCTTCTGATAAGGTGTTTCTCTCCCCAAGTCAGCATTATGCATGAAGAAGCTCTGCTTTCCTGGAGATGGCTAAACATCTGCCTGCTGATGGGAAGCAGTGAATAAATTCCTTATTTTGCTTTGCTTGCACACACAGCTTTTGTTTTACCTATTAAACTGTATCTCAGCCCACAGATTTTCTCCTGTATCTCACCCACAAATTTTCTCACTTTTACTCTTCTGATTCTCTCTCCCATCCCTTGAGGGGGAGTGAGCAGGTGGCTGTAGGGGGCTGAACTGCCCACTGGGGTTAAACCATGACAAGAAGAAAGTTTAAAAGACAAAATGTCTAAACATGCACAGTCAAATATATCTCTGAGCAGTCTGAATTACTGTAACAGAAAGAGTAAGCGAGGAGTAAATGTGTTTAATCCTTACTAAAACAACAACACTAATTAAAGTAGACAAGCCATGAGGCAAAAGCAGTTCTTGAATGAGATGCCATGATGATTCCAACAGAAATCACTGGGCAACGTTACACAGTCTCTAAGAAAAAGACCCTGGTTTGTGCACAGAACTGTCCATCCCCTTTTGTGCGCCTCCAAAAGCGACTCCGACGTGAGCAGCATTAACACCTACAGGTGACAGTGCTGAGGTTGTTCTTTTATTGGGCAGGAGAGGTTGTGACAGTGCAAAGATGACCTCAGCACACACTGTTTTGCATTCACCGAGATCAGCTGACTTTCTCCTCAAGTCAACGCTCTGATTCCCAAAGCATTACAAAAAGCATGGCACTGAAATTAATGTTCACATAGAAAAGGAACTATGGTCAGTCGCTTTCACACCTACTACATAGAATCATTGAATCCCAGACTGGTTCAGGTTGGAAGGGAC
>NW_010294905.1:0-48388 GCF_000700745.2 Antrostomus carolinensis
AGCGAATTAATCTCAGATATCTTTCCCTCTAATGAAAATTATTTTCAAAAAGTAGATTGCTGTCATTTAACCCTTGCAAGCCACTCAGAGAATGGAACTAAGATACCTTAAAACACTTTTCTGTATTAAGCTTATTTAAGAGTTCATGGATGGAAAAGGGTTTGGTAAACTTTGGTAGCTTTTCGTTCCTATCTTATCTACAGAATTATGTGTTGTAAAATTTCTCAGGATGCAAGATTAAGGTGTTCTGAAAAATGTGGGTTAGATTTATTTGGAGCCATCTTCAAGGTTATCTTGTAATGGCAAAGTCCATCACAGTTCAGGTATATACATTTCAGATATACACAGTATATACACAGCTAAAATACATACAAATCCTATTCCACCACACAAAACCCTCAGATCATTATCTTTTACTTACTCTTTGCTGTAGAGTTCACCACAGACATGACTTACATCACAACATTTTTATCTCTCCTGCCACAGAAGCTAGAAGGCATCAAATAAATGCCTCCCTGAAGTCAGCAGGCTCAGGCAAACAAGAGGCACCATTTCGTCCCATAGCACATACTGAAGCCTTGGACCTGCTTGCAGCATTGTGGATTCAAACATTTATATGGATTTGGAAATCATCTGGAGAACATCGTGAAAGAAAACTCAGCCTGGGGCTATGGAATACAAAACCATCACCTCTTGCTTAAAAATTTCCTGGACCAGAGATGGCTTAAAGCTAGGAGAATATACAACAGAATGATCACTATCTGCTTACCCTGAGGTTACACTGAGGCTGTTCTGGATGGGCTTTTATTCAGACTCGGTATTCACAGTATCTCCATTCTCACATTATGGTTACTAAAAAAGAAATTTAAAAAAAAAATAAAATTGTAACTGACACTAATGCTTCACTGTTTGAAACTAATGAAGAGCAAATGTACAGCATTTTGGATCCTCTCAAACATTATTGTTAAATCAGAAATTAGGAACAGACTCTAATCTGTGGAAGTGTGAATTCCTCAGTACTCCGGGTAAAGGGTCATTGCTTTCTCCTGCTGTGTACAGTGCCCTAAAACTGGGTGTGCACACAGACTGCTCTCAGGCTCGGGCTCCTCCCCAGCTATACAGAGGAGAAGGAAGGAAAAGTCCTTCCGCTCTGGATAGCAGGAGACAAGAGAGTCCTTCCCAGTGCCCTCTCTTGCTCACATCCTGTGGAAAGAAGTGAGAGTAGTGCCACACAGGGATCCCACTTAGCCCAGCAGACTGGGCAGAAGGTCTGCCCTGAAGAGGTGGGCCAGGGAGGTAGAGCAGAGAGGCATCTGGACAGATGCAGTAGTGCAGAAGAGGAGTGACAGCCGTGAAGCAAAGGTCATAAAATTTTGGGAAAGGAGGGCACCTTCCTGCTTCACATGTGATGGGAGAGCACAGAGAGGCTTCCTTGGACTGTTTCTTGAAATCTGGAGTGGAAACACAGGGTCACATTTGCTCCTGTAGAGTACTGTTCCCACCCATCCCTGCTGACATGCAAGTCCTCTTCTCCTGAAAAGGAGCATTTAAAGCTGTTGAACACTGATTTCTCCCACATAAGAGACATAATTTTTGAGGCAGTGATGGCACAGGACTACAAACTAAAGAGTGATTTTTCTATGAAAGTTCTTATATATACACTGATCCATCTGATGTCCTTTACGACTGAAGGCAGTTCTTCTTACTGTTGTAGAGGCTTCTTTCTGCCCTGTTTTCCCACCTCAGCCCCACCACAGCTACTGTCTCCTACAGATCCTGTTGGGTGTGTTCAACTTTCATCTTTTTCAGAATTGTCAGCTGTTTGTAAACAGTTTTGAGAAATCCCAAACCTTTATGAACACTACTCTGTCCCTGTTTTGTAAATTCACCTAATTTGATCCACCTGAGATAAGATCAAACTAAATTTGTAAATCTAAAAATAAGAAATCTAAATAAATTACTTTTTTCTTCTCTTTTCTTTTCTTTTATTTTCTTTTCAAACCATTGTTTTCCAGTGCAATGAGAAGCAATAAGATATAAAATGCAAACTCTCATTCCCAAACCCATAAGATAATCATGTACCTTCTGCTGTTACTGCTGTTCCTGCTGCCAGCACTGTCAGCAGCTCCAGTGCTTCTATAGCAACAACTACTTCCAACTGTGCAATACTTGCAAGTAATTTAGGTGCATAAGACAACAACATTTTAGTGAGAACTGCAAGTTATACACTTGAAACATAGCATTTGTCAATAAACCCTGAGCATGCCTCTGATTGTAATTCTTCTGTGTCTTTCCCAGCCCCCTCAACACACTTTCCCAGGCAATATAAATTCACAAGGACATTTTAGGAGCAAAAAAACCCCTCACCCTAACACCAGAGACAGATAAACAAAAGGAAATACACAGAAGCTCAGCAGCCAAAAAAGCATCCCAGGTAGTTACTGACAGGTAAGTGTAAGTATCAAGGTAGGGTGACCATTTTAAGCAAAACCAAAGCAGCTGCAGCATTTCTCCTTCATTCAGGAATCTGTCCTTTACCTTGGATTATGCAGGGGGCAACCCACATCTCTTCAAAGTCCTAAAGACATTTCTCAAGCTGCTAGAGCAGTAATCTAAATCCAAAAACACTCTTGGTCAGTCCAGGATGTTTGGTTGCTGTCTATCATCCAGAAAAGAAGTATAGGCAGGTACAGGTAGAAACATACTCAAACAGACCTTTTCCCACTACTAAAGATTACCACAAATTATGAGAGAAACATGGGACATAATGGGATAATGTAGCTTCATTATGCCTTTGGACATGATAGCATGGTTCATTTAATTATTTATTTTGGTGCCTGGGTTTTCCACTAGTATTACATTAAGATTGGAAAAAGAGTGTGTATTATAGGAGTATAAAGCCGAATCAAACTGTAATATTCAATCACACATAAATGCTAGTCTAGTACTTCTGCTCTCTTAGCAAGGCTCTGTAAAATCCTGTAAATAGTAGCTTCCTCTACAAAGATTGATTAATAGGAAGATTTCACTGAGCACTTCCAGAGGTATTCAGTGGGGATGTCACCTCCTGTTGTCACCTAAAGTCAGGAAGTTCTGCTCACAAGAAAGCAATTTGAAAACTACTGAAATACAGTTCAGATCAGGAAAGGGTCCTAGTTCCTGATGTCGCCAGTTTTCTTTTGTGCTCAAGTTTACTCTCATACTGTATGTAATCACTACCAACAGAGCTCATCCACTTGTATACAACTATACTTGTATACTGGCCCAGCACAATAATTACTCACTAAGTTTTGCTCATGTTCTTGGATTACCATGCACACCAATAAAATTAATACAGAAGCACATGCAATAGAAAATCTTTCTAAACAAAAATTCAGGTTCTTGTGTTTCTTTATCGCTCTTGCAACAAGGCTGAAAAATCAGAGAAATATTTTACATGGTGTGAAATTGGAAAATTCATGTTTATTTCTCTTTTACCAAATTTCATACCACTTCTCAATGTAGCAGCCTGTAAAAAGACACACATTTGCTTTTTCTGACAGCCACAATGGAAAGGAAAAGGGCCAAATTTTGTCTTCTGGCCAATAGAGGGCAGCTTGCTTCCTTATGAAAACGGACCCATCTAGCCTCTGTGGCTCGATTTGGCAAGGTGCCTGAGGAAACTCCTTTTTTCACCACTTTAGATTTCACCATCCCCACTTCTCCTGAATCAGTTTGCAAAAGAAGACACAGCCTACCCACCACATCCCAGACCATATGCCTAAGAAGAAATAAAGATACAGTCCCTTGGCTAGAAGATTGCAAAAACATGGACAGTCTCAGTAAGCAAAAGAGAGAGAGAACTGACTGTCATTAGTTTAGAAGAAGCCTGAGTTGCAGTATGTAGAGGTTTTTGCTGTGAACAATTCTGTGCTTAGCCTTGGAAAACAGTGGGTAAAATAATAAACTTTTTGTATAACCTGAATCAAATTCAAAAGTGAATGAAACATATCTCTGCCTCAATGGTACCATGGGGACTAAACTTCAGGATTCATAAATTCTCATGTGCAACCTACAAATCCTATTGGCAAGTTGTGCACAGCATCCAGGCAAGGTGGGGGAAGCAGATCTTGTTAACCCACATATTAAGTAAGATAGGGCTTTAACTGAGGCTGGCATTTGATAGAAGGTATAAATCCTGTAGACAAGTGACAACAAATGCAAGAAAGGATAGACAAAATTGTCTTTCAGCATCAGTCTTTAGGGAAAGTCTAATAAAGAGAATTGTTAACTGGACTTCTCTGCCTTGGCACTCTTAACCCTTTTTCGCCTGGACTCCTCTGGAGAATGATTAAATAATGTAGATCCCGTCTTCTGTTAGAGTCACTTGTCGACGTGTGTGAAGAGACCACAGTTTGGTGCTGTTCAGTTCCACTTGTAATAAAGTCTGCGGTTTTTGCTCGGTTCTCAATTTTTCACCTTCTGTCCCTAACAGAGCGGAGTGCCTGCTTAAAAATTGTTTTCCACTGCAGCACTTCTAAGCTTTTCCTCCCGCTGCTGCTCACAGTCCTCAGATTCTCATCCCCTTACACACATTCCACTTTCTTGTTAGCAGTTTCTCCTAGCTAAATGCTTGGTTTCGTCATTCTTCCCACCCTAAAACTGAAGCAAAACATCAAATATACTTCCCTCCTCCGGGGGGCTCATCACTGTACTGTGTCCTGCTAAATCATTCATGTCAGGAACTATTTATCTATGTGCCTGAGAAAAGCTCTTCTCCAGATCAAACGCTATGTCTTTGTGGACTAGAATCCTCCGAACAGACATGAAAGCAGACAGACGTGATCCTCACAATTTGTTCTGTTAACCTGTTCCCTCACCCATTTCCACGTATGCACGTAAAACATTGTTCCACTCCATCAATAAATTCAGCATCATACTTTCTGGAACAAAACTAAACCATTTCTCACAAAGATCTCTTCATCCATTTTTATTACCAAATATCATTCTTTGGCTTCTTGACTGTCAGAGAATATTTTTCTTCAAGGAAAAAACAGACATATATGTTGTCTCAGTACTACGCTTAGTGTATGTACACATACACTAAAACGTAGTTTAGGAATTGAATACATAGTATCATCATTCTCAATACTGATTTGAAGACACAAAGACTCCCCAGACTATTCCAAACTAATAACAGAATACCAATGTGAGAGAGAAAAGAAGAAATCTCAAAATGTCAAGAAAGCATACTTAATAGATTTTTTGGGAAAAAAAATAATTACTTTAGTTTCTCACTGAATGATTTGGCCCTGAAAGTGTTCAGCATACTATTACAGAAACACTGAGGAGATACAAAAGCCTGTAACAAAGAATGGAAACAAGTGTCATGCTTCATAAAAGGCCAGACATTTGGTTCAAATAGAAATTATTATAGCATCTACTAGGGCAATCCCAAATGTTCAGAAATCATAGAACCAGTTACAAAAGAGTAATGATATTTTGACTAGTTGTGGAAATCTTTGTTAATGATAATGTATTGTATTTTTTTTATTTGTGTGTGGCTTTTGTATCTTTAGGGTACTCTCTGCTCACATACTTCTCTGCAGACTGAAATGAAAAACAGAAACAGTTTATTGATGATGCAGTCACAATGTTATACTAGCATTCTTGGAAAAATAGAAGAAAAAAGTTGCTTATTTAATCACAGGATTCCATCAGCCGAGACTTTAATCAAGATACCAAAATAAAACTGTAGAAAGCAGCAAACACTCACTAGGTTGAGCTTGCTGTCTTATAAAAAGATAAATATGCTACCATATGTCTGATTGCCTACCTGAGAGAGGGATGGATGCAGAACTGGCCCATTGGAAGAGGCTTTGCCCATAGAGAACAACACCCTCCCAGCACCATACTGGTGCCAGGTCTGAGCGCTCATTGTGGCTTCAGACTACATCCAGCTCTCTACCTCAAAGAATGAGAAACTGTCTCAGTGTGGACACTAAAAAGCACATACAGGTCACTCTCTAGCTCATTTAACATAGATGATAAAAATAGTATGATACTTGCATCCTCTCCAAATGACTCATTTGAGAGTAAAAAATTTACTCTTTATCATGAGTCACCATAATCTAAAGCTCATTTTTGACCCTAATTCTGGTTTGAATTTGATCTTAGCAATAAACCAAAAAGTCTTTTCACCCTCCTACTATAACCCTGCAGGGCAGTCAGCCAAAAAAGCAACCTAACAGCATCACCACGGTTGATACTTCAATCCTGTCCAACATTTTGCTTCATGCCATTTCCATATGTGCATGCAGAATAAAGCTGTGTGGAGTGTACCCACACAGATCATGTTCTGCACTAAGAGGAACTGCATGGTCCAGTCATTCAAAAGTTTTTGCTTTGAATGTATTTCCAATATTAATGGCAACCTTGTCACAAGCAAGCCTAAAATTTCAAGTGTGGTGAGGAACTGACAATGTTAAAAGTGAATGTGAAGACATTTCATTCAAATTCTGTTCTGTCCACTTCTTCCCCTGCTTCATTTGCTGTCAGGTTTGACAACGCTGACAATGAAGAGGTCGGTGCTGACACATGATGACAATGGACTACAGCAAAAAGAGAAATCTTCCACATAGGAGTCTAGTAACTTTACATGTTTTGGCACTATGAACCCAAATGATTAGAACTAGGGAATAAATAAGCCCCGGTGTGAATGGCTCTTCCCATATCACAGACTCTGCATTAATATATTCAACATGCAGAAGAGAACTGAGCAGCACACGCAGGTTCACGACTGACCATCCCTATTTCCACAAGATGTTAATCATGACTTTGACAGATTGACCATAGTTTCTGCTTTAAGGTAGCCATGAAGCCAAAACTTAGGGAAATAATAACTCAGTCTTACTTTCAGACTGCAAATAGAAATAAATTCCTCTAGGATTTGCTTGTGATGAATGATACCTTAAGGGTAGTTTGCTAATTACTGTAGAAATAAAATCAGACACAGCACAGCAGTGAAATAAGTACATTTATTCCTCTATAAATGTGGCCTTGGATGCTTTGCCACCAAACTTTTTTGTAGAGGTGCAGAAACATGAAAAGCTGAACAATCTGTCAACCTTAAATATATTCACAGTTACTCTAGATTGCAAGGAAACTGAGAGGAGGTGATTTCAAGAAGGTGCTTGATACCTACAATTTCTACCTACTAATTATGCCATCAGTTTGGTCTTATCAGAAAGCAGCTTTAAAAAATAAAGAAGAGGAAATGCTAGAACAGAAGCAAGCATTTAAATCAAAAAAGGGAATAATGATACAGTAGAGCTTCTAATTCTCATTCTTTTCACAAAATACCCTTCCCTTATACAGCCCACTTTAAAATGAAGAAGTGGCATCCCCTGTCTTCATGAGTATATGCATAATTATAGATAACCAGCTTACAGGTATTTCAGTCTGCATTATTAAACTCATCAGCTGAGAGTTGTTTGTGAGGCTCACTTACAAAGAATTGTCCATTTCTAATGGCATTAATTAGTAATCTTTGACCACAACAGGCTTGAATACTCGAGCTAGCAGCAGCACTCTAGATCCTTGCTCTAAGTGACTTAAAGAGCTCAATCCCTGTAGCTTATCAAAAAGATTGAGAGGTGACTTGATTACAGCATGTAAGTACCTTCACAGGGAGAAAATACAAGGGCTCTCTAATCTAACAGGGGCATAACAAAAACTGGGAGCTGAAAAGTGAAGTCAAGCAAATTAAGTGAGAAATAAAGCACACCATTTCTTAACTGTAAAGAAGCAAACCAGTGGAACAAGCTCCAAAGGAATCAATAGATTCTTTAGCTCCGTCTCAAGAACAACATCGGATAAATTTAAGGGAGTTATGCTTTAGCCAAACACAGTGTGCTTCAGCTGAAACACAGGTTATTGTGTTCAGCTACAGGGTAGCTGGAGGAATTTAATGACCCATGATATGCAATAAGTCAGACTTCAGCATCTATTACTATGGGAGAGGTAGTATTTTTTTACTATGCCAGATGACGTTGCTGTAAAACAGACAAACTTTCCAGCACACATGCCTTCCTTCAGGTCTGACAAAGGCTGAAGTAGCAATTTACAAAGCTAAAAGCAAGTTGGAAACAATTTCTCCAACTTTGAATGTTACTACTTGTATTCCGCATTCTGGGTTAAAATGGCAGAGAGTAAAAGGGAGGAATAGTGAAATGGAGCAGGGTGCCTCATCCTCTACCTTTTTAAATGAGTGCTGGTGACGAAGAAATAGCCTAGAACCTGATTTTTAACCACAGAACATGAATAGAACAACTGCTGCCTCTTCTGTTGCTGATCCCAGGTGCTTTGTTAGCTTTGTTAGAACCTCTAACAGGAACACGGAATTGTCTACACTTATTCAGTCCTTTCTTTGTATTTTAAAGGTTAGGAAACTCTGAAATCTTTCTAATGAGAACCACAACAACAAGCTCATCAGCTTTTTTCTACTGCTCAATTAGATCTTGTCATGGCAGAAGGAGGCTATATTTAAAGCAATATAAAAACCTCCATTACCCATTATTAGTCTTCTGAACCATCTAGTTGTCTCCCCGCACAATAGATCATTGATTATAAACTAGTGGTCAGACAAATCCTCAGCAGGAGGTTCATAAGCATTCTTCCATTATATCAGTGAAACTATGTTGGTATATGACAACTGAAAAAGTCCAGAAGTTTTGCCCTAGTCATTGTTAAATGGGATTTTCCCATGGTCTCGTCTGTTGGCTTTCACTTTAAAGATTAAGCTATGTGTGTAGTATGGAAATAATAAGGAAAAAGCATTTTGGTCACTTTTGCTAAGACACTGACAATAGATATTACAATTGGCAAAGTAGTTAAGCCATTTATAGGCAAATCAAACTTTCAAACTGTCTTTAAGTGGGCAAATTGAGAATGACTATGCTGGGGTGAATGCCAAAGAGAGTGCTACCTCACCTGCAGATTTCCAACAGAAAAATTTCACTAGCTTCAACACACCTGTATCAGAAAGGAAGTACCATGTAGGACTGTCTTATGATCTTGAGATGTTTACTCAACCAGTCTGTTATTTAACCTGGTATTTATGGATTGTCAGGTGAAATAAACTGTTTATTTGAGCAACATCAGTGAGTTTACTGTACTTGCCCAATTAATTGGTCTCTCTTAAGCTCTGTAATTTATGTGCTCCTCTTAATAACAAGGTTCCTAGAGCTCCTTAAGAGGAACTTGAAAATTTTTAGCCTGTCTTTTTTAACTAAACCTTCTACAGAGCTCCACTGATTACCAACAAACAAAATTTAGTAAAAGCACTAAGACTAGCAAACAGAGAATGACAGACCAGAGTAATGCCCTTCTACTGCTGAACATCAGCATGATACAAGAAAACTTTTCCCTTTCCATCACTCATTCACATTTTTTTCTTTTTACTGCTATCTTGTGCCCCAATTTACGGGCAGAAAAAGAAGACAACTTTACAGGCTATTCCTACACACAAAGGATTATAAAAAGCATAGCAAACTTCAGCTCCACTTGATCCCAACACAGACTGCCCAATTAATATCAGCAGTGCAATTAAAGCACATTTTATGAAGTGCACAATTAGTAGCTGCTCTTCAATCAATAATCAGTTCAGGTACTGATAACTCAAAATTGAATGGACCAGAGTAACAACGTAGTAGTAGCTGGGTAAGAGTAAGTTACAGTGCAAACAACTGTGACTTAGTGTAATAGCAGCTCATAACAGTAGGTGCTTACAGACAGTGACTTTGATTTAGCAAAGTTGTTTAATCAGAACCTAAAACACTTGCTTAACTGCATAATGTAGAAGGGATGGTTTATGAAAAAGGTTAGTACTACATGTATTTTAACCAGTAAACAAATTCTTCTGTGGTCTCTTCATAACCTCTTTGTGCTTAGACCAGAATTCTGTCAGCAGGTAATCTTACTTTGATACTCAGCAATCATATTCAGCTGCTGAAAATACATGCTTGTGAATACATACAATTTTATCTTTTTTACTACAGTGTGTATGGCTACTACTTTCTAACAGGTATGGATACGCTTGCAGAGAATGCTAAGTCCTCTGCTGATTTAGTGTCTTAATATAGTTAAAAATGGAACTCCACAGAAATCTGTTAGGAAAGAATACATTTGCCCAATGATCGTAGTTCCTGATAAAATAAGCCCTCAAACAGAGACTACAAACCTTAGTAGCAACAGTGACAACTCCTGTAGCAAGTGAGTGAGTAAAAGTTATTATTCTTATAGAAGTAGAGAAAAAATCTCAGTGGTCAAATCTATCCAATAACAATGATGGACAGATTACTAAAAAAGGAGAACTTTAATGGGAATTCATGCCCACCCATGAGAAAGTGTGCTGGTTCTGGCTGGGATGGAGTTCATTTTCTTCATAGTAGTTTTTGTGGTGGATTTGTGACTAAAAAGGTGTTGATAACACATCAGTGTTTTGGCTGTTGCTGAACAGCACTTGAACAGCATTGAGGCTTTTTCTTTCTCCCACTCTGTCCCCTCCAGCATGTAGGCTGGGGGTGCACAATAGGCTGTCAGAGTACATAGCTGGGACAGCTGACCCCAGCTGACCAAAAGGACATTGTGGTCAGCAATAAAGGCTCAGAGAAAGGAAGAGGAAGGGTGTGGTACAGGGGGTGAGGGAGACATTCAAGTTATGGCATTTGTCATCCCCAGCAATTCTTAGGTGTTCTGTTAGGAGGCCCTTTTTTACTGGAAATGGCTGGAAGATGCCCACCAACAGGAAGCAGTGAATTAATTTCTTCTTCTGTTTTTCTTTCACATGCAGGGGTTTTTTTCACTTATTAAATGCCCATATCTTGATGCATGAGGTTTCCACTTCTGTTCTTCTGATGTTTTCCTCATCCTACTGTGGGGAGAGTGAGTGAAAGGCTGGTGGACACTTAGTTGATAGTTGGGGTCAACCCACCACAGGAAGGAAAAATGTCCAAATACAGAATAGAAAAAGAAAATGGGCATAGAAAAAGAAAACTATGAGAATGACTGACAGAAGAGACTTATACAGTGCCCAGTTCTTGCATTCACTGAATATCATTCTACCTGAGGCAGAGAGGGACTTGTTCTGGAGTGGCAGACAAAAAAACACTCAGAACACTTCCTTTCAGATGCCAGGAACAGAAGAGGGCAAACAAGCCATTAAGGTGAGGCTAAAAACGTTTCAGCTAGTGGATGGAGGCTTAAAATCCAAACTCAAAATGTCATCAAAAGCAGAATGATTTGATTGTATCTAACCTGTATCTAAAGAAAGTGTAGAGAGTGTGATTAAAGAAGAAAGAAACTAGCTGAGCTGAATGAAGGGGTCAGTTAGGTGTGCATTCCTCCCACTTATTCCTGCAGGAAGGGAAAGATAGAAGCATACACATCAACTACATAACCACTTAAAAGAAAACAAACAAGCAAACAAAAAAAGCAGTTTACAGCAAATCTTACTATGTGAACAGAAAGAATGTGAATCAATTCCTTTGTGCTTCAAGCTCTTGTGACTTTGCTGAGAAGTCCATACTGCATTCCCAAGCCTCCATCTGCCAGGCTCACAGAATAGGGCAGATACGGTTTCCCTTGGCTCTGCACCACTTCTCAGGAGCTGCATAAATTTGGGGAGGGTAGAATCACAAGGACAATTAAAAAAAAAAAAAAAAGTTATCAAGCTTTGTATGACAATATTATTCACCAGCTCCCAGGAGCTGTGTTGGATATTGTAGGACTTGTTTTAAATTCCCAAATCTTTCAGTACTTTGGGCTGCACTAGCTAGGGCTACAAGTTGTCCCTTGACACACACAAAGCAAGGTGGCAATTAGAGATGTACAGCACCATTCCTGATGTCGTCCCTTGATTCCTCCTGAAACATAAAGGCTCTAGGGTTCTGCAGCACAGTGATTTTAGAAAGAAAAATGAGCAGCAGATCTTTCTTAGGGACCACTCAAAACAAAGTTAAGCATAATTTCTATAGCCTAAATCACATCTTTATTCTGGTACCCACTGTTCTCCAGAGAAAATTAGAAACTAGGTTACATAGGAGAAACTGTTTGCTATTCTGTCTTATCTTCTCTAAAAATACTAAATTTACTCACCTTCAACCTTGTATTTCTTCCTGCACTTAAAATATATTACGTATCTCAGGACCACATGTGACAGAAAATAAGAGAGTTTTGCTGAAGGTCTAGTTGTCCACTTTATGTTTATTCAGAAAGAGAAAATATTGGCAATTTTTTACTTCTAAAATACCACAGATCAAATCGAAATAACTGGCCACAGACTTGCCCTCATTTTGTTAATCATTGTTTCAACTCTTTATTCCTCAGTGCCAGCCTAGATTGTTTTTATAATAACTATATGACCACTTGTGATACGATGACAAGGCTACAAAATAGTCTTCAAGAACTAATGTAGAGGTAAAAGTGTTTGCAAACCAGCTGTTGTGAAGGCAGAGGCTTTATTCTAAGAGATGTGGGTTAACAATGAACAAATTGATTAGAAATATATGAACACAATCCTCTCAAAAATGCTATTAAAACAAAAAAAATAAGTTTTGTAGAAATATATGTCAATGAAACTTAGGTCTGGGATGAAATTTCTGCATAAGATGAGGTAGTGTAGAGCTCCCACCGGTGTGTGAGAGCCCTTACTTCAAATCTGACTGACTTAATGCAGGAACGTAATTCTGGGTTTTGCAGTTCCCAAACAAGTGTCAAGCTGATAAGATACAGACCTCGTATATTTTATAAGCACTACAGCTAAAGGAACTGTGTCTGTATAAAGAAATTATCAGACTATGGGTGGAAAGGGAAGTATACATAGGCACCATTCAAGTATGAAAACAGGAGCACAGTTCATCGCACTTTAAATCAGACATTGAAAAGAGACCAGATTCTTACTTTCCCCCAGTGACTGTAAAGAAAGCCTTAGGTCACTAGTTCAAATATAGTATGCACTACAGAAAATTAAATGTAGGTGACATCTTCCCACTCTTTAGCTTTACAGTCTGCTGCTTCGATTCAGATGAATCTAACCAGATCATTAGAATCCAAGTCCTGTGTTGTTTTTTTGTTTGGTTGGTTGGTTTTCGTTTTGGGTTTTTTTATGGAAAAGGGGAGAGTTTGAAAGAGTAATATGTCTGAAATTTGCTTAGCATAGGAACAAAAAGAAATGTAAGATCTTGATTATTTGGGGAGGGAAGAACTCAATTGTTATGTTTCAGCCAGCCTTGCTAAAGCTGAGCAAAGCATACTGAAGAAATCTGCAGGATTTGAATTAATATTCATTATATAACAGCAGTAAAAGTACACAGAGTACACAGGTGCCTGATGACTGAGGAGACAAAACCAGTGATGCCTAAAGCATATTCAAGGTGGCAGAATCCCTCAAAATCAGGTCTAGCTGCGGTCAGGAAAGATGAGGAACTTGTCCCATTTTAGTCAGCTACAGAAAAGGTAATACAACTTTTACAACCTCATGTATGTGTCATCCAGACTCTCAGACAGTCCAGATTACCAGACTGATAATGAACTCCTGGTAAATCCAAGCAGAATATTGTCAGAAAAGATAATAAACATATTTTAAGTTGCTGCTAAATTTCTCGCAGAACTCAAAAATAGCTCTTATTCTTACCTGCATTGTGTCTTTGGGAAAGTGATATAAAACATACTTAATAATTAATGTATTGATACTAAATTTTAAAAGATTTAAAGTGTCTGAAATGGTTTAAAACTTGTGTAAGGACACTCTGAACATATAAGCATATTTTGAATTATTTAATTTCAAGTGAGGTGAGGATTTCATACTGGGCATTGCTTTCACATTACTGGTATCTAACAGTGCTGTTTGTGTGGGGTTGTTTTCCACAACTCATGTATTATACCCAAAGACAAGTTTTCTGAGGGTATGTGTAAACAACCACATAAAGAACTGTGCATTTTTACTCTTTTGTCTAAGCGAACAGTATTTTTGACCACAGCTTCTTAAAATCAATTCAACAGTTGCTAAACAAGATTAATAACATATTTCTTGTACGATTTTTTAAAAAATATTTAATTAGAAGAAAGGAAAAAAAAAAAGAATGGTTTTTTTTCATCTGACACTCACACATTTCCTGGAACAAGTGGAAATTAAGAAGATTAAAATACCATGTTTAACATGTTCCAAAGACGGTCTACAGTTGCTTACTATTTTAAGAGGTGCATTTCCAAGGGAAGCCTTTATTTTGTTTTGTTGTGCAATAGAAAGTTTCAAGTAATTATTACCTCCATGGCCTTTGACTTTTAGGGCTCATGTACCCTAGGAGATTAGCACAGTGGCCCTGTCCTAATTATCTCATTTTATAAAATCTGTCATTCATTCAAGACTTAAGTCATCTTTTTCTAATTAAGAATTTCAATAAGATTTGTTTACATAATTTGATAAAAAAGAGAAGTATTCTACAATTCCAAAATTCACTTAATTACAAAAGTCTTGCAGAAACATTGAAATAGAAAAATGACTGTGTCATTTTTTTTTTTTTTTTTAAGAGGCAAAAAATAAACAAAGCCAAAACAAGATCATAAAATCTGCCAGGAAGTCTGACACAAGCTTTACAGGTGGTACACAGATGATGCAAAAAACCAAATCTATTACTTTGGCTCAGATTTATTTCTATGAGAACATTTTTGAACATGAAAATGACAGAAGATTGGATCAGGACAAGAATCCTTCCTAGAAACATTTAGCTCTATCATTAAAATAAATGTTTTCTAAATAGTGCACTTTAAATGTTAAACATTCTCTAATTTTCAAAGTTTGATACCTTGCCTTATGTATGGAAGCTAATATACTCTCAAGAAAAGAGTATATCCACTTCATAGAATTGATTGACAAGAGGACTTTCATTTAAAAAAAAGAAGTGAAAGAGGCTTGTGAACTTTAAAGTGTGCAAAGTAAGTTCATAACATTGGCATTGCTGTAGACCATCAATGTCAGTAGCAACACAATGTCTCACTACTCTGGAAGGTAATCTGTCATTTTCTGGACATATGGAAACCTCAGTCAATATTCCACATTTAAAAATCAGTAGTGCTTATCCCTCTGGGACAACAATAGATCTACTTTTTCAGCTCTACAAAGGCTGGAAAACCTGAATGCCATGCCTGCAAGTAAGCCACTAGCAGAAAGAATCAAATATATAATTTCTGTGTGGTTTTGAGCCTTTATCATTTAAGAGGAAACATCTGTATTGCCTAGTTGCCAATATAGGAGGAAGACACATCACTAACCTGAGTGGAAGCATAGCTTATAGAATTTCCATTCCCTTTTTATTCAGATAGACGTAAATATTGTGTACATTAAGATACTTACATTTAAAGCAAAGTAAGATAAATACTGATAGTATTTTATGTAATAAATAGTGTATGGTCCAAGACGGTGACAAGGAATAGTACATATCTCCAGTGAACAGATGGTAACAGTGCTCACTCTGCTAGTTAGGAAGGTTGAAAAACTTGACAATTCAGAATACATACATTGCAAGCAATTGCATTACGATTATTCTGCACGTGAGTGGGCTGTGGTGGATGTGCAACCTTTGTCTTTAGGGAACTGTGAAACCATTGTTGATGGACTCTTGTTTCTTGGAGAAAATATATGTCTGCAAAAGTATAGAAATAAGAAAGAAACGAAAGCAGAAGTGTGAAGTCTGGAAACACAAACACAGAATCTTGTAAAGAAGGGAGGGAGGGAAGATGAGAGAGTGTTTTAATGATCTCAGAGAAACTTGTCATGAAAGAAACAATATGATACTACTGATAAATGCTGATGACCTTCATGGAGTAGGTTTTCACATTTTGACCCATGCATCCTGATAATTTGCTGAAGAATCATTTTCTGTAGTGTAAGTTTTGGATGTTGTTATGCTGGTGCTACACCAGGTGAGATACATTTGTACTGTGTCATAGCTTGCCCACATGCTAATTTGGAAAGTCAATAAAATGAACAAAGAAACAGCATATGTTCTGTTGGCCAAGACTAAAATGCTGAGGACTATGCTAAGAGGTAACTAACAAACAGGAAGATATGTACTTGAGAATTTTATTAGCTCATTTTCTAGAGACAAGGAATCCTCAGAAGACAGGTCAGCCTATCAGCAGAATAAACAGACAGCAAATGCCAGAAAAGATGGGCCCCACACAAATGTATATTACATTATATATCCTTTCCCCAACAGGAAAACAGTAAACAGCAGCTCCCTTTGGAAGTGGCCTCCCAGAGTCCACTTCCCCTAACATGCAGAGTCTGATCCCAGGAAATTCAGAGTAACTCAGGGTGAAAATGAATGATATAGCTTGTCCCTCACCTTTACCACATTAATTTCTTTCAGCCCTTTTATGGCAGATAGTCTGAAGTGAATTTTTTTCAGTTTATTTGGAGCATACATGTATATTTTTCCCTAAAGAATATAGGATAGGATATTTCCTTGCTTACTAGTCAGATCTGACAGTTTCTGTCATTCCTTTTTCCTCACTCTATTTATTTGCTTTCTTTTCCCTCCACCTCACAGATTTAGCCAAGCTGAAATCAAGCCAGCTTTCACGCTTTTTCCCAAAGGGTTCAGTGTCCTTCATTTTACTCAAATTCAGTTCAGTCCAGTCTCCTTTTTTTCCATCCCCAGGACCATCTCTATATTGCACAGAGGGGTTGAAAGTGGATGAAATTTGAGAAATAGGATCTATAACCTATCCCTTTTCTCCACGACATGATTAGTTATTTTCCTGCTTTGTCAGAATAATGAGTGGATTTAATGATATGATTCTTATTAAACCAAATTACATTAAAACAACAGCTACCCTCTTTGAAAGTTATGAATTTAAACTAGACAATATTAAATTCAAATCCCTGACAGAGCTGATTGTTTTGTGCTAGATCATGCTGGCATAGTCTGTATTTTTCCTGTACCTTCTAATGAGAGAGAGCTATTTCTCTTGTGGAAGAAAAAGTGTTTTGATAACAGGTGAATCAGTTAAAAATATGATCCTTTAAACAAAACAGTAAATAAAAAATGCACTCTTGTTCACTGAGTTGTTTTTTTTTCTTACATTTTCAGTTGAATAAAAGCAGGGAATGTAAATATTGCCTGCTGTGTTCATTCTCCAGATATAGATATCCACAAGTTCAGATACTGTAAGAGATGTCATGTGGCCATTCCAGCTCATGTCATTATACTATAAATAGATATCCACAGGCATAGGAAGGAACCTTGTTGTGCTGCTGTTCACAATGATGACTGACTGTACTAATGTTTTCCCTTCTGGTAATATAATCTTAGTTAATGACTGCTTCCCTCAGTACTCTATTTTTGGAAAGGATATTTAATTATATGCCTGGTTTATAATTTCTTATATTAATTACATCTAGAGGTCATGTGCTAGCACTTTTAATATTTAATGTTTTCAAAATAAAAATACATAATTTCAGAATAACTAATGTCCAGCTATTATAAAAGGATTATAGAAACAGTTACACTTTATATTGTAAATCTAGATGACTCAAATGATGGTTAAATGGAGACTGGGTCTTTCCTCTTTAGGATACCAGTTCAAATTCATCTGGTTTACTAGAGACAGAAAGCCAGTATCAAATATGGGTGGTTGAGTCATTTGCTGGAACAATGAAACTGATTTAGGCTGGGATTTTCAAGGCATCCCAGAAGTACTTAATCTCCTTAGGTACCTTTGAAAATCCCAGTCTCAGCTCTTTTTTTACTTCACAAAGTCATTTGCAAAGTGTAAAATCCTCACTCCATTGAAATCAATGGGAATTCTGCCCTTGACTTCAGCAAGGCCAGAATTCAAACTCTTCAGTTTTACTGAAAGCCAAGTCTTACCTTGCTCATTTCTTTTTTACAGCAGCCAGTTTTCAAGGAGGGGACTGACTGTGTTTGAAATGCTGTTTCCATACTATTTGGGAATTTTTTATTGTATCCCAATATTATTACTTGCTTTGTGAGTAGGAGAACAGTAAGAGGCAACCTCAGCAAGAAAAACCTGAAAACTAGGGAATGATCTGAGTATGAATAACACTGTTTGGATACATCCATTTGTCAAAAGACATTCTCTAAACTCTTAGTCATGCTGTGAAAGAATTTAGAAATCCAAGCACTGTTCAGGGTCCTAAATCCTGGCAATGCCTGCAGTGAGTGTTGCAGCCCAAGAGGATTTGTAATTAAGCTAGTTAGGAAAGATAGGTGAAAGCTGAACTTCATCACTCCTTTTTACTCCTTTTAAATGGAGAGCTAAGGCACAAAAATCTGAAATGGTTTTTCAGAGATCATATAAGAATAAATCCACCAATCCAAGAGCTACATTAGGTTTTCAAAATCTTCACCAAGTATAGCCATTTAACCTGTCTATTTATAGTAACATTCTTGTTCAAACACTTGCATGCTAAAATAGTAAAAAGTTTTCAAACAATATATCTGAGGATAAGAAGAACATCAAAACAGGTCATTCTCAGTTTAAATGAATATCTTTTGATTCTGTTGTAATTCGTCTTTCCTGAACACAAAGAGCTCAGCAGGATCCTGCTGCTGACACCAAACTGGGTGGTGAGATGAACATGTCAAAAGAGAGAACCATCTTACAGAGAAAACTGGACATGCTGGAAGGGTGGCTACCAAGAACAGTATGAAGTTTAACAAAGTGCAAAGACCTGCAGCTGGGTTGGAATAATCAAAGAGTCCAGTACAGGCTAGGATCTATGTGGCTGGAGAATAGCCTTGCTGAAAGGGAGCTGGGGGTCCTGGTGGACAACAACCTGAGTATGAGTCAGCCGTGTGGTGTTGCAGCAACAAAGACAAATCAGATCCTGGGCTGCATCTGCAGGGCCATTACAAGTAGAGGTACAGATGTGATCATCCCATTTTACTCAGCACCTGTCAGGTTGTACCTGGAGTATTTTGCCCATTTTTGGTCCCCACAATTCAAGAAAGACATAGACAGACTGGAGAGGGTCCAAAGGAGGGTGACAAAGATGTTCAAAGGGCTGGAGAACCTGCCCTCTGAGGGAAGACTGAAGGAGTTAGTTTTTTTCTCCCTGCAGCAAAAAAAGGGAGAACCTCATCACAGTATCCCAGTACTTAAAGGATAGCTTCAAAGAGAACAGAGGCTTTCTCTTCACAAAAAGGCACATGGAGAAGGCAAGGGAGTGCATTGGGAGTGGTTTCATCTTGACGGGATAATTTTTTCACAGTAAGAAAAACCATTTACTGGGACAGCCTCCCCAGGGATGTGATAAAGTCCCATAGCTGAAGGTTTTCAAGATGTGATTGTACAGGGTGCTAGATAATCTCATCTAGGCTGCCTTTCCCACAAAAGCTTAGACCAGATAATCTTTCGAGGTGCCTTTCAACCTGAGCTATTCTATGACTATATAATAAGTTAGTAAATCACAGTTATCAGGAATTGGTAGTGCTGTGATAATTGTCAAGGCTTCTAATAATTATATATCTGAATATAAAATCATTCAATATTTAAAGATTTTAAGACTAAAAGCAACTTCTTCAGTATGTCCCAGCTCTTCTGATTTGCACTGAGATAATTTTAAAGTGTTATTAATCGTCCCCTCAGCCTTTTCACACTTACTCACCCATTTGTAATACTTTTAGGAGGTGCGTTGGCAAACTGTTACTCTTCTGGCCTTGCCGGAGATGATCATATCCCCAAACCTTCGTATTTTGTTTTGTTCTTGGCAATGGCAAGCAATTTCGTGCCAGCTACTTGCAACCCACTCACTTCTCTTCAGGGCACAATTATATTTTCTGCTCATCCTTGCTGGAACACAGAAACAAGAAAACAACTGTAAAGAAAAAAAAAATCCCAAACTAACAGGTGATTTGATTCAGTCAGAAAGAAACTCCTGAGAAACATCTAGCCAGCACCCTCCTCCTTCCTACCGTATGTTTGTCCAAGTTCAGTAGACAAGCAGTGTTTTCCAGTCCTTAAACTTTTGGGTTCAGGATCAGATTGGACTGCTTATTCTGTGACAGCAGGCAGTGATGCCCAACTGCTGAAGCAACAAGTTAGGCAAATGATTTAAAATACAAAGATTGTGTGTGAGGGAAAAAGAAGGGACTGAGTAAAAGCATGGCTGAGAAGATAATTGCAACTTCTCCACTGAGGCCTCTAAGAGGAAGATGGAGATTTTTGCAAAGACAAACCCTGTCTTGAGGGAATTTCCAGAGACTTTGTTTTGCTTTCTGGGACAGAAAGTGGTTCAGTTACCAGAATAGATATCAGACACTGGGAACTATTTTGCTGGAATTATTTGCAACCCAGAAAGGTTACCAGAATCAGACTTTTAGACCTATGTCCCACAACAAAACCAGATGAATTAGCACTGTTAAGAGGGAAAACATTTACTGATGCAAACAAATTAGGACCTCAGTATGTGAGGAGAGGTGATATATAATTTTTCCTGCTAGCCTGACAGCTTCACACACTTTCTCAGACTGAAATGCTGAAAACACCTGCCTACAAAGAATTGACCACAGCAGTGATTTGTCAGAGGCAGTCAATATAGAATAAGGAGAAATCCACTCTGATTGTTGTGTCACGGCAATAAGATATTGTTAAATTTCCAGTGAGTAGTGAGTCATCCAGTTTCTGGTTGAAATAAAATCCAGTGAATGCAAGTCTTTTGTTTTTAGCAGACAGTGAGGAACTTTGACCTGCTTGCAGTGATTGTTTTTTATTTCACAGTCAAAATGGTTAAAAAGCTAGTTCTTTGGAGTCTCTGGGTTTGTTCTGCAGTCCTCTACAATGAAGATAATTTATTGGAATACTTTTTCTGGTTTTAGGAGTGCCTTACATAAGTATGCCTGCATGGAAAGAAGGCTCTGAACTTTGTCTACCGATGAATGGTTCACCAGTCAGGAGTGAACATCTACTTCATTTAGCATGCTGTCTTGTCCAAGCTTCTAACATGACAGTCCCTTGACTATGTTGATCTTTGGTGTACTGAGCATGAGATATTTTTATGGCTTATGAACTAATTACTTAGCATGTTCTATAGAAATGCAAAGGGAAACATGAATGCAGGAAAGTGTTATCTGGAAGCAGAAGGTCAGATCTGGACTGAAAATTTTAAGATAATACAGAAATCTGTCTTAATTCTGGATGTAGAGTCAGAGGGAAATACTGCTGACACCATCTGGCCTTCCACAAATTCTGTGAATAAAACACTGCATTAAATTCTTTCCTCATTAAATCAGCTGTTTAGCAGTGTTGTGTTCTGCTACTGCAGCTCTGATCTGCATTTACAGTGTTGCCTGTGATACCTTGTAAGGCAAACAAAATGCTTGAACTATGAGGTATAATGTAATCCAAAAGTCCGGACAGCTACATTCTTGTCTAGTTAAGTACATTTTTGCATTCTTTACTGAATACTTGTTGAGTAGTATATTTTTTTTAATGTAGTGTTGGGGTTGCGAGGAACAATCAGCTTTCCCAAAAAATTCAGAACAACAGTCAAAATATCTCTGGAGTTTTACAGGAAAAACTTCTTTGTCAGCACCATTCAAGAGCCTTTAACCACAGGAGCATGAAAAAAAAGTCTAAGAATAGAGCTGTATCTTTAAAACAGAAAGTTGCTGTTGAAAGGCCTTAGATTGGCATCACTGGAGATTTTGTTGGATGATTAAGACAAATACCATCTGGAAAAGCAACAGCGAAGTGCCCCCAATATGCTATTGTCTATCAGTCCCGGCCCTTAAACGCCAGCTGTAAGTGACTGTCAAGATAGGATGGGTTCTGTCACAGGCCCATTTATTCCCCTTTAAAAGGACAGGATGCTTGGCAGTGACTACGTTCTCCAGAAAAAAAAAAAATGTCAAAAGAGCTGTTCCATTCTCAAACTTTTCCTTTAAATGTGTCTCCTGATCCCTGCAATGAACTTGGTTAACTAAGCAGCTGGGATATTGTGCACACTGCTTATTATACTGATCACTAACATTTCAGCCCTCATTGTGGAGATCCAAGTTTTGTGTCTCATCTTACACTTTGAATTTGAATATAGAAGGGTATTTTTGTTGTGTTCTTGCAGCACATGGCAAAATAGTGGGATGTCAGCGTACAGAAAGAAATGAGCAAGACTACATGAATACTATCATTTTATACAAACTACCAAAACACTAAGTTTATTGCACTCTTCATATAAAATACTCCAAAAAGTGAAAAGACCGGAACAGTTCTATTTTCTCCTAAATATTGATCTTTCTGTGTTTGCAGAATTTTGCCTAAAGCCTTTGGTTTAAAATAGAGTGTTAGGAGGCAAAAGACAGTTTGAAGAGTGTGACACAGAGGGGAAAAAGAATAAGCTTTTTAGCTGGTCCCTCTAAAGCATTCATTATAAGTCTGTCTATCACTGCAGAAGGGAAACTGTATTCAGTGACCCAGCTGATCCCACCAGTATTTTGTCACTGCTTCCAAAAAGTAGAGTCATTACATGGCTATGAAGGTCTCCATGCACTCGAGAATGCCCTTTGAACACCAATGTCAAAATTAAAAGGACAGCAAGGGTTACTTTTTCCACTTTTTTTGCATTTCAGTGACCTTCCAGTTATTGCTAAATCAGAGTTGTCAGGCTGATTTTTATTCACAGAGCTCATATAGATCATCTTCTAGGCTCTGAAATACAGCAGATTTTATCATTAGTTGTTTCCTAAAATATCTTCAACCACCTTTTAAATCAAGTGATACAAATAGAACACAGTGCAAAATAGAAGCACACTTACTAGGAGTTTTTCAAGAGGCATTGCCTTTTTCTTTGGTTATTAAAGAGCATTTGTGTTTGCTTGTAAAAGCAAAAAGGAATACATTTGCCAGTCCCTTGACGCTCCTCTGCAAGTGTATTTGCCTGATATGAATTCTGTCACAAGCCAGTGGGAAAAATTTTTGTTGGTGTTCATTGTGAAAAGATTGGCAACACGTCAGTGTTTATATCCCATTACAGGTCTCCTGAGCTGCTTATCTTTTTCAATGCTAGCACTCATCCTAGGAAAACCCTGCCACAAACCTACTGCCTAACTTAGGTCAAGTCACTAGGGGCCAGATCTAGGCACAGAGTGGCAATGCTGAGTACAATGGTCATGCTACATGGTTATCCAGTATCCCCTCTCTGACCACTTCTACTAGGAGAGCAAGGTGAAAAATCCTTTGGTGTAAGTGGGATTTGCCTTTCTCTGCCCCCTCTCCCTGGTAATAGGAATGGTATCAGAAGCCAAGAAGAAAGATAGGACAGTGAAAAGAACAGAAAAATAAGTACATAAATAAAGAGATTCTGAAGCCACATAAATCCACTCAAGATATTTCAGCAGAAGTGAGGATGAAGAAAGAAAGTAGAACAGAAGATAAAATTATAGAAGCAAATAGCAGAGAGGAAACATTAAAGAATGATAATGCTTACAGCATTCTTTGTTGTAGATATCTATCAAAAATGAATCTGTTTGAATGAAGGTGTCTCAAAACCATATAGTCAGATACAGCCAAGGTATCTATTTACTCTGTATCTATAATCTCATGCCTCAACCTGTGCTTTGACCCAACCATGTTCTGAACCCACTATTTTATCCAAATTAAGACATAGGATCTATGTCTACATGAATAGCTATCATGGGCACTATAAGTATGAAGATTCCTTGTATTTTCAGCTGAAGACAACCAAATGGAATCCTAGATTATCTCACCTCCTTTGTTTGAACTGAAACAGATCAGCAGAATTGCTCACATGCTTGCTACCAGTTTTAGAGGTAGGTCAACTACTAACAGTTCTGTAAATTCATCTTTCACAGTCTGTTCACACTGCATGAGGATCTGAGCTCCCTTCCATCCTATGCCCTTGGCCATTCTGGAATATGACTGAAAGGATAATGACAGATTCAAAAATATTAATCAGGTTTTGTATTTAAAGTCAGTGAACAGTGAGGTCAGGGACAGTCACCAGACCTTATCTTGTACCCAGGATAAATACTCAGTAGAGATAAATGTTCTTCACCCAGAGGGTGGTGGAGCACTGGAATAGGCTCCCCAGGGAGGCAGCCATGGTACCAAGCCTGATGATATTCAAGAAACATTTGGGCAAGGCCCTCAGACACATGGTCTGAATCTTACGATTGTCCTATGCTAGGGCAGGAGTTGGACTCGATGGTCCTTGTGGGTCCCTTCCAACTTCCAACTCTATGATTCTACTGACACCAAGAACTGCATTTTGTGAACCTCCAACAGCATTTTAGAAATCCTCAACACAAAAGAAAAAAATGCACAAAGATATTTAGGTTGGTAATTTAATATGGATTTCCTCAGTGTGAAAGTATCTTTGCTGTCATAGAACTGCACCAGATCTTGAATATTCCTTCCATTTAGTTCATTTTTATTGTATTAATAAAATTATGACTTTCTAAAGTAAAATCAGATTTGATAACTCCCACGAAGAGAAGAATAAACTGAAAGCAAACATGTTAAAAGTGCTATAATTTGCATTCATATAGTGCTTTTTATCAAAGAATCTCAAAATATTTTTAAAATGGCTATTACTCAGTTTTTCAGAGGAGAGAGCAGAAAAAGGGACACAGTCACAAAGATTAACACTTTTCAACTTGGATATAAATATTAGATATGAAAAACATGACCCAGCATCCATATTTTCTGAATACCTACAGCTGCTAGTACTTCTGAAAATCAGGCCATAAGTCTGGCTTTCAAGTCAACAAAAGATATTGACTAAAATTAACTACTTTCTATTTAGACTAGTTGTTATTAAAGCTTTTAATTGCTTACGATTACAGCTGGTTGAAAAATTAAAATTGTTTTCATGGAGTATTTTGAAGTCTCAAGTTTGAATTCATTCCTAAGGATTTGAAACAAATTGATTTCTATTTCACTTCTATTTATTAAGCAATAGTTTACAAGTCAATGATTAATATTATTTCTTATTTGGCTTTCAGACAAACCAAAAGGATTATTAGGATTATTAGGAGAGTTATTTTTAAAATTATAAGTAATTCAGAGCTTTCACCCTCCCCCATTATCTGCAGTTACATGCTGACCAGAGATGAGTCAATCTATTTTCCCACAGTAACTTTTTAGGCAAGACAAAGCACAGCCCATTCTCAGCTTCCAGGCACTCTTATAAAATGTCGTTGGCATCTAAAATTATATACCTAACTGTGCTCTGAAATTCTGCAACAGCTCTTGAGGTTTAGGCTCAAGCAGAGAATGCTACCCATTCTGCTCAGGTCTCCCAAGAAAGGCCAAAAGGTCTGCAAACCGTGCAAGTGCCTAATCAGAAAGCAAATCGTTGTCAGGATGGAGAAGGGATGGAAGAAGGACCCCACTCTCCACTCCAAGAGCAGGTGCTGGAGTAGGAGATCTACCGTCTCCCAGGAGAAGGTGGGATGCCCTTTCATAAGGCTGATACAGCTCTCCAGTTTTCCTTTCTACTCAAAGTCAAGGAGGAGGGGAAGAAGATTACTTTAACCTTCCAAAATATCTTAAAGTCTGTGACGTTTTGAACAATCTAGAGATGCAGGTTCAAATGAACTTAAACCTTGGTCTTATTTCCTGGACAAAGTGAACATGGGAATACTGAGCAAAAAGACACCATTGGTGGCAATTTTTTATTTTTTTTTTGAAAAGGCCGCTCAGCTGTGTTCAGTGTTTTCCCACAAAAAACCTGTGCAGATGCAGGCTGCTCTTATTTCTGTTCACTCTTCCTGTGATTTAATCCCAGTAGGCAGCTCAGTCCCACACATCCACTTGCTTACTCCCCAGTGGGATGGGGGAGACAATTGGAAGGGTAAAAATGAGAAAATTCATGGGCTTGTATGGGCACCATACAAGCTTCTATGAAGAACTTTGTCCCAGCCAAAACCAGTACAATTCCCCACACAAACAAACAGAGGTGTGGCAATGTCTCTCAGGTCACCAACCTCTGTATTTGCCTTTATAGGGATTTTTGGTCTGACCTTTCAGCCTCGTGCTACTTTCTCTCTCTCTCTCACTGCTGAAAAAAAAAAAAAAAAAAATAATCTTTACCTTTCAAGCACAACTTCATGCAAGTTAGCATGATTATCTTTCTATCCAAAATCCCAATTGAACCTTCCATATCTTTTAGCACTTGTTTACTTGCCATCAATTTCTATTACCATAATTCTTTATCATAGTCTGCTTGGCAAACTACATCTATTAAACTGCCAGTTTGGGGTGAGATAGTTCAAGGAGGAGGGAAATAGTTTTCAAACTGAGAGTGCGGCCTGAAGTGTAAATGGCGAACATGTTAAAAAGTAGCCTTTTCATTAAAACTGGCAGCAAGGTATTGAACAGAAGTTTATTCAGACTACATCTTGGTAAAACATGTTGATGGAAAAAATGGAAATATATAGCATCTGTCATCCACTGTGTTTCAAAGCACCTTTGTAGTTTTCCGCATTTGTAGAAACTATAAATTTTCAAGAATGCTGCCTTGATTCTTCCCTAATTTTACTGCACCTGATCATGAATATTTACATTTGTCCTATGCACAGGGCCCAGGAAAAAAAAAAAAAAAAAAAAAAAAAAGCCCCAAAACACACACACACAAATAAAACCTTGCTTTTATTTTCCTGCTTTAACACTTCATTAACTTATCAGCTTGGAAACACAGAGTTTACCCCCAGCTAATTCCCATCTGGTTTCTCAACAGGTTTTTTGAAAGCAGTACATCCATTATTACAGCTAGGATTTTTGGGGTTTTTTTTTCCTATTGTCAATCATTTCTACTATTCTTAAGTAAAATGCTCCAGCTCAGAAACAACTCCCAGTAGACAATTGCTGCCCAGGCATGACCTCAGAACTGAGTGCTGTCATCATTGAAGACATGCAAACACTGAAGCTTCCTGGCACCAGTATTTCAGAAGGAATCATGCCTTGTATATGGAACTGTGGCAAAGATCACATATAAGTCAATGCGGCAACAAGTACTTAAGAACCTAATAATAGTTTGGTTTCTGCCTGAAGGCTCTCAGTCATTCTCAGATACCAGAAACTTCATCTTTTGCTTCAGTGTAATTACACATTATTTTTCTGGAATGCAAATATTTAGTCTATGGTTAGAGCAAACTCAATGGCAATATGAAGTCATTTTAGTAAAAACTCCAGTACATTTTTAAAACCAAGCGATGCCTCCTGTTTCAGTATGATCCTGGCAGAAAAATAAGCAGGGGAACATGATGTTACAGTTCTTTCCCTTTACTGAGCCAAGACTGATAAAGACATTAAGGTGTCACTAGTGCTATCTGTCTGAAAAAATATTCAGAAGCAATGTTGACAGACAAATTTGCAAGTCTAGTACCCAGATATTAAGTAATCTGTATAGCATAGGAAAGTCTTGTCATAAAGATCTTTACTTGCTGCTCAGTCAGTTCAACGTCTTCCTTCTCCAGCTGTTTGACAGAAATTGAAACTGTGGCTATCCAATCTGGAAAGATATATCAAGGCAAACTGCTCAGGTTTATGATCAAAGGCTAATAATATTAAGGTTAGTAATCTGTGCCAAGGACAGCTGGAAAGTTGACCCTGGTGACAAAACTATGACCAGCTTGAATGAGTAAGCTGCCTTTTTTGCTGCTGTTTAATGTTAAAAATGTAGGATGAAGAAATTTGCAAAGGTGTGAAGAAATGTTTGTGTCCAGATTCCACTGCATTCACTTCTCTTTCACACTAAAGGATCTCTGTCAGCCCTTGAGCAATAATAGCATGAGTGCTTCTTACCAGCTGAAATGAAAGGTAAAGACAGAATGAGGAATCTGTAACAAGTAGAAAAGCATTTGCTAAGACACTACTGTACAAAGTTGGTTTCACTGATTTAAATCACACTTTAACATTTTATTAAAATCTAAAATCTACTGTGACCTGTTTACTACATATATGCTGTACAAACACCAGATAGCTGATGAAGAACCTACTCCTTATATGTAAAAGTCAACTTTTGCTGATGTTGTTCTTCAGCACAGGTTTGTCCCACCTCAGTTCTCATTGTTTTCTCACAGACTTTTTGTTGAACCGCAGACACCTTCCCTCTTTATTAGGCTACTCCCCATCTGCAGAAGAATGACATTCCTCCTCCCCGAGAGCAGTGGTGAGGGGACTACAATCAGTGCTCTTGGCAGACTGACTTTCACTACTTTTTTCTTTACATTTCTGTCTATATTAGTGGCAATGCCGCAATGCCACAATGCCACTTTTACAATGAATAACCTTTGTCAGTTACTGATCAGCAAATCCCTTAAATCTTAACACTGATGCCAAAAAGCTGAGTTAAAATAAAGTAGAAAAATAAAAATGATCTTGCTCAATTTCATGCTCTTAAATACAAGGACTAAATCCAAGCTAACAATTATATTGCTCTGGTTAAATAACCATGATGGCAAAAAAAGACCCTCTGGAAGCAGAAGATTAAAGAAAATGAATAAAATAAATTCTAAAAGAACATTAAAAGTATAAAAATTTAACTGTGGGGAGAGTTCAAAGAGTGCTTAGAGAAACTTGAATTTGCCTGTAGAATGAAACACTTGAGGAAACAGGAAAAAGGCCAAAACAAACTACAAAAGAAACAAGGGAATGTGAAGGAAGTATATAACCAAATGGTAAAAAGAAAATATTTGTGAAATCTTCTTATCATTTAGTATACTAGATAAACAACAATGAACTTGAGCTTAGGAACCCCTTATTTACATCAGAGAACAAAGGTAGCAGTTTCATTGGTTTCAGAGATGTGACATGAATAAGTGCTTGTCTATTTATATAGGCTTTATCTTTCAGAGTTTTCACTTGATAGCTGCTCATTGTTGTAAAGGGTGAAGAAAGATCAATGCTATGAGGTTTATAGTATTTAGAATGACAATGAAACCAACAGATTCCTAATCTACCATATAATGTCTTTACTCTGGTAAACGTTCTTTCCTGTTAAGATATATCTAATTGCAAAAAAATGATAGAGAAACTAATTTGGCTGATGTTTTTTCATGTATGAATGCATCACTTTTTTAATATTTCTAACACAACTTCTGAAAAAAAAAAAATACTGCGTATCACACACTTATCCTTCTGGGACAACAAAGTTTTACTTTAACACTACATATGTTTCATTTGTACTTTTTGTCACCATTGTGGAGGGCCCAGCTGTAGACAGCAAACCTAGCCAACCAGCGTCCTTGTAGAAACAAAGTAGACAGATAGGATTAATCAACAGATTGAAGTCCCTTCAGTAGACTAATCAAAAGATACCTTTTCTCTCTATTGACTATGTCCTATGTCCTGACAGATCACCCAGCAATAATTTTCAATCTGAAAGAGACATGAGGACAAGATCACATTTCTATCAAATTAGTCAAAGATAACATGGAGTCAGTTTTATACTGGCCTCAGGAGGGTCCAAGACACATGGTCCACATATACTTCAGTGGAGTTAAACTTATTTATATTTTAAATAAATTTGGACCAATAGAACAATTTTTCATCAGATAAATGCCTACCTGCCTTGATACTGGTGTTTCTTCACTACTATAAGGTTCAAAGCCAGATTTGTAGTCTTATCAAGCCACAGCTAAAGTCAGGTGAGGCAGTGTGACATACAATTCCACAGAATGAAACTTTTTCACATTTACAGTTTTTGTGCTCTTCCACGCTCTCTGGAGTTATAAGATCAACAATGGCAGAATAGCCATTCAATAGTTACAGATAAGTTAGGTTATAAGTGGCTAATAAGTTCCAGTCACCAAATTATTGGATAGTGGGACTTTTGCTACACTTTAGAAACCCTCTAGCTTAAAGAACTTGCTGTAGATACTGAGGTGGAAAGAAATTTTTATAAACATTTTAACTAACTTCTAAAAGTTGGCTTCCTTCCTCAGTTGGTGTCTTGTACAGCTACATGTGCACACCATACACTTGTCTGGTGAACAACCCTCATTAAGTTCCACATTCCATACTTCATCTACTGTATTACATGCGTTAACAGTTCCATAACACTCTGCATATTTTATCTGGCAATGCTTTAAGTTTAGGTTATGTATGTTACACACTAAAAATTCTGCGAGTCAGAATGAGACTTTATAAAATTCACTCAAGATTTTGTAGTGTCCAAATGTCTCTCAAATACAGGACATCAACTGTTCAAATTATATGGACATCTTTAAAAATAACCCTGTTTAATATGCTTACTTACTGCTCTGAAGGACATTTATACTGACTTGTGTTTTCAACACTGTCTGGAATAAGATATTGCATTTGTTTAGGAGTGACACCTAGGCTTTTGCCACTTCCTACATATATGTGAGATCGAGGGTCATAGACTAGAGAGGCATTCAGGGTTTTTTTATTATATGGCAGGAAGCAGAAAAGGGAGAATAAACAAACACTTTCTTGAAATGCTGTACACTCTTTGCTGAGTTGCTGGAGGAGGTCCTCCACATATAAGAAACAACCAGTAGCTCACCAGAACAAGTTGCCTGGCCCCTTCCCTATCACAATTCTTCCAAGGAAACCTCTCAGAAATGAGAATGTCTCACGAATTGCTTTGAATTGTTCTTTGTTTGACATGTTTTCACAGCCATTCCATAGTAAGGAGATATCTGATGTCACCTGGCAAAATGTAGTCAGTGTCAAGCCACTATGTAAATTTGATCCTGTCCTGGGCCCTGCTGCACAGGTCATCTCCTGAAGCATGCTTGCCTCCTCTTCTGCATGACCAGAAGCGTGCCTGGTTGTGTGGTCAAAGTATGAGTATGTGTGTTTGCATTCGTGCCTCCCTGCATGTGTCATCCCTGCACATCACTACATATCTTTAGCAACTCTATCTTTAGATCAGATAGCAGCTATACCATGAATGCATCCACTATGGTAGTATAAGCTTCTCAAGTTAACAAGACAGATATCACTGACTAAGGGGGTGGTTTGATTTGCTCAGAGTTAATGACTGTAATTCCACACAGGCAGTGCAGCTTTGGGGCCTGGACACACACAGACTATTTTAATTTATACATAAATCAAATACACAACTACAGTTTTCTACATATTAAAATACTGCTTCCTTGAAATCAGAGGGACCTTTGTCTTTGTATTTAACAAATATTTGGAATGAAATCTTAGTCCAAAGTGCTTTGTTACAGGTGTAAACACATGCTTAAGTATTTTGAAGAGTTATAGCCACACATTATGTTCACAAAAAATGTTTTAAATCATAGTTAATATGGTTTTATTCATCAGCTTATAAACAAATAAAATAAAATAAAATTTAATCCTGTTCATTTTAATCCTTTAATGGCTAAATCTCTATGGAAGGTATAAAGAAATTAACAGGAGAGTTTCACAAGACCATGAGATTTAAATTTTAACAAGTCAGATATTAAATAAAAACTGCCTTATGCTATGGACCTGTGTAGTCACATAATTGTTCCAATTCCCTTTTTAAGAACATTTATGTGTCAAGTTTTAGCTATTAAAGAGCTAAAGTTATTAAACATTATGAAAATGAACCATATACTTATGTTAAATGTCAAGGGACAGATTTATGCAGCTTGATTGTAGCACATATTATAATACTGTTTCTAAAAGCAACACAGAACAACATATAAAAAGGTATGTAATTGTTAGTATATTAAGCTGCTTCATAGCTAAAATACAAGAAAGAAAAAACAAAGCAACTCAACATTTCAATGCACGTTAAGGAGACACACACAGATGACCTCATGGAAAGAAGAAACACTTTGTTTAATACAGATATTTGGTTTCCAAACTTCAGCTCACTTATAATAGTTTTTCTTCCTGGTATTTATAAAGAGTAGCAAATCAGAAATAGCAGTTTCTAGCTCTAGAAACTTTACATTACAGCTTTTGAAATTGATTAAAATCTTCTAGTAAACTCATTATGTATTTAACCATTAGCTTATCCAGATAGAAACTACTTGACCTCTCTGTTTGTTAACTAATTAGCAGGTCAAATCAACTGCCAGAATTAAGAATATTCAATACTCAAGAGTACAAATCAGCATTGTCCACACTAGTGATAAAAATCTCCTTAAGCTACACCTACCTTGATATTTCACCAGTAATGGTTGAACAGCCTCATTTATGTATCGACTGTTTTAGAAAATGTGCCCTAACATGTCCCAAGGCACATATACAAAATGCAATAACTTGCACAGAAATAATGCCCTACAGTATAATAATATACGTGCATAGGAAAAAATGTATGGTATGTAAAAATCATTCAAACAGTAAAATGGATACCAATGCAGAAATTTTTTCAGATATGGGTTTATACACTTGAGATTTACTCATCTAATGGTACTAAGAATTCAGAATACACCCTTTAGGGAACATCTAAAGACAGCAGATCTTAAATGAGATGAATCAACTGAAAAAAAGTTCTCTCCCACTTCTGCTTTCCATACACTTTTGCCAGGAAGTTATCTGACACACTAGTAGGGAATACTCTATAGGATCTAATGTTTTGCCTGCACAGATATATGATATATGTGGAATGATTGGTGGAATAGTTTTTCCACATGAAAATGTCTTGCTGGTTGCCAATTTTTATTTCTTATACCATTCCTTAACTTCATTTTTTTTTTTTCATTTACTGGCTTAGAAATTTTGTATTGTTCACTTCAGTGATATGCATCTTGCTACAAAGATATCCAACAGAATTATTTTGTGTTCATAATAAAAAAGCCCTAAATATTCTACACATCACTCACTACATGTGCTGCTAGAATTTTACATCACAGCTCTGTTTTCCTTAGTACTTATAAGGTAAAGGATGTTCCCTATTTTTTACAGTTACATTTTCCAGTACAGCAAATTTAAAAAAAAAAAAAACCTAATACCATAAATATCAAGAAAAAAAATTGCATTTCTGGAAAAAAAATTTAGGATCACTACAAGAGGAAAATTAAAATTGTATGACTTCATTTTCAATCCATGGTCGCCTTTGAGGGTCAGGCATCCAAGCAATGCTGACCTAGCAGTTAAAATTTAAAACAACACTTTCAGCTATTATGGATTTTGTTGTCACTTTCACAGTAGAAGCATAAGGCACCAAGATAGGTTACCATACTTTATCACTGCAAGAGTCCAAAGTTTCAGTTCAGACATGTATCAATCATATAATAATATACATTAAATTAAAACCACACTCATTCCCAACTCGAAGCCTTTCTAGGCTTTCTACAAATCATATGATCACAATTCCATTTTACCAATTTATACTCAGTTATGGCCCATGCTCTTTCCTCTCAACACTGTAGATGCTATATCAGAAAACTCCTATTTCTGGGTCTCTCAATTTTTTTTTAAGAAAGTTCTCCCTAAATTCTGTATATTTTGGAATGTCATGTCAAACTCTTATTTAGATGGATAAATTAGAATATCGTATAAAGATCTGTGTCACACAAATGAGTTCAATTCTATTTCAATCGCAAAAGGCAATTTGACAGAAGCTTCAAGTTTTCCACCTATGTTTCAGAAAAAATATGCTGTTTCTCTTTTTATGCTTTTCTTTATTGAATTTAATTGTAGAGTTTTAAAATAAAAAAAGAATATGTAAGTTTTAAAATATTAAATTTAAAAGTACAAAAGAGTGATTCTGAATAGATTAATAGATACATGTCATAATTACCTTAATATTATATGCATGGATGTGTTTTATTACATTTTACCTTCATGTGCATTATGTATAAAAATGTTCCTTTGAAGAAAATCTGAAATTAATCTTTTTTTCTTTTTTTTTTCTTTTTTTTTTTTTTTTGGTAACAAACACAGACGTGATTTCTGGGCTGTACTGACAGAGGATTGTATTGATTGTGTAGGATGCCAGGGGAATAAGGTATCTGGCAGAAGGTTTTCAAAGTCATAATAGTCCAGCTGATAATCTTCTACTAAAGAGGTATTTCATTCTTCCTATACATCTCTATATTCATTCTTCTGTTTTGGTACTACAAGTAGTAAAGCATTAGATTTTTCTGACATTACAGATAACAATTTCAAGTGACCTACCTTTCAACTGGTACTTAATTTCACACCTTGGTAGAATAGAGCTCATAGGTTGTTTGAATTTTCTGAAGCTATGGGACCCAATGGGATCAACTGCAAGACTAGAGGATTCAAGAGCTGTCAGAGCTTTTCGTGAAAGTGATAATCCAACAGAAGGAAATATCTACTGATTTCCAGAGTAAATAGTTCCTAGGGACAGTATGGAGTGTCTGCAAATACACTGAACTTCAAACGGTCTCCAGATTGTGCTAGTACACCACTCTGAGTGAAGAGTATTAACTCTGACCTTTCCAGGGTGATAGTAATGTTTTGGAGATCTATCTTATAACAAATGAGAATAAAGTCAATACTTGGATAACTCCATTTGAGAACCAGTTAGGATGCTACCCTAGGGAACAGAGATCAGTTCCCTGAACTGTCCTGTCTGAAGTCTCAACAGTACTTGAATGAGCTGAGAACCCTTGATTTAGCAGCGAGTTTAAGTTGAGTCTGCAAAGTCTCCAGCTACTTGCAACAGGAGAGGATTTAAGCAGGATTCAAAAAAACTATCCTTTCATTGGCCCTGTGTTTGGAGTGTGTATATAAAAAAGGCTGTGGGGCACTCTCACTGAAGTGAACAGGACCCCATAGATACCATACAAAGTGTTTGTCTAACTCAGGGGAATACTTGTAAAAAGCCATCTATTTATTTATTTTTTTTATTTCATTAAGTCAACTAACCAATATATTTATTTGAAAACAATTTAAAAAAAAAAAAAAAGAGGGAAAATGTTGATTTCAAAAGCATTGTTTTTCTGCCAATGCCATATTTTAAGTATTAAGTGAAAACAAATGAACCCAAAGAGCCAGCAATTTCTCACTAGGATCCCTTCCTGTCTCAATTATTCAGGTCCTCAGTTCTCACCATATTTTCCTTTTTCTAGTTCTCATATTTTTTTTCTCACCACAAACAGAGTCTTACTTCTAAATGTAAAAACAGACATTCACACAGGAAAATTGCATTCTTAATTTAAAAATAATCGTAGTTATGCAAAATAATTTTTCAGATTCACTTTCACATATATTATGAAAAAAGAAACCTTTAGATGGGCAAGAAAAAGTGCAGTTTCTCCCATTTTCTGGTCATCTTTGAAAGGCAGCTTCTTCCATACAGGTGGCTAGATGTCTTCAACATATTGCACCTGTTATCTTTTACATGCTTGGCACAGACTCCTGTGGACACATTTTCTTAATTGTGAGGCAGAGAAGCTCTTGGAATCACGACTGTCTCTTTTACTTTATTTAATGTGACAGGCTCATTTGTCTTAAATACTTCACTTTGTAACCCTCCGAGTCATCCTCTAGCAGTATCCTATAACATGTGTCACTCTTAAAAAAAAACTAATATCCAATTAGGCAGTCATCCATCTTTTGCTATTACCTTCTTTAATCAGAAAGTCATATGCAGAGATGGAAAAGATATATTTTGCCCATCTCTCTGTCAATGCAGATTTATTCCCTAGAGTATATTTTCTAGCGTTATGTTTATTTAACTTAGATTACTACAGATTTTCAAAATAAAGTTTGAGCCAAATAATATGAACAGCTTGGATTACACCATTTGGGAGTTATATGATTAGTAACCAATGCCAAGAGAATCAATAGACAGGAAACAACATTTAAAATATGAGCAGGGAAATAAATGTGCCTGTTGCTCTACAACCAAATACAATTCATAAGACTAAATACTAGTTAAACAGATTTTAGTTGAACTCTAATAATTCTTTAGAAAAATTGGATCTATCTACTCTTGGCAACCAAGAGATGGTTATCAAGGGCCAGGTGTTTTACATTATCTATAAATTTGCATCACTATATATCTAAATATTTGACTCTCTTTTTTTTTTTTTTTTTTTTTTTTTTTTTTTTTTTTTAAGGAGACAATGACAGCATGAAATAGCTGAACTTTTCAACAGAAGAGCCCACTCTTGTCCAGGCAAAGTATATAGGCCCAACCTCGACCTGTTCAGTGGGTATGATCAAATCCAGAAGCCTGTTCAGTGCCTGGGTTACCAGTGGAGACTCCTGGTAATGCCAATTAGTGACAGCTACAATAGTAGTTATTATGATGTAGTCACTTGCCCACAAGGATTCAGTCTAAGACCACCAAACTTACTTTTAAGTCACTGTACAGTTGTCATATGACAATATTAAGTCATCACTGGCTCACAAAGACAGCTCTCCATGCTCTCCTGATGCCAATGGGTCTGTCTTCCTGTGTTATTCCTGCTCTGTCTTCTCTCATCATCTGTGCACAAGGCATATATCACTGCCCATATACAAACACAAGAGGGAGAAGAAGTAGCAGGATACTAGGTCATATCATCTCATATCAGGGGACACCAACAGCCCTGCCAATACAATTTCTATTGGTGTAAAGTAGGTCACAGCTCATTAGAAGCGAGAATTGTTGTTCAGAGACAAGAAAAAAAGTAATGGGAGAAATTAATAAACAAATACACGGTGATGACATAGACTGGTCTTCAGCTTTCTAAGTACCCTAACACAAAGATGCGACTACAGCAAAACATAGACATTCACTGGATAAACTCTAAACATGATAAAGGTGGATTTAGTATTAATTTGGTCTGTAAATTAACATGCAGGTTGATGTCATTTCCACTTAGCCTTGCCTATAGAAATAAAAGCCCTAATTAAATAACAAAAATTTATATAATAGAAGTTTAATTAAAAGTCATAGCCATTCCAACACTTTCTACTTAGATTTTTATAGAAGCAATGAAATAAATATGCCATAAACCCCTTAAAGAGAAACATAATTTTCTGCTGATCAATATCAGCATCTTCACACACTGTCTTCACTTATAATAAGGTCAAGTTGCAACAAACTGATGGAAAGGACTTCTTACGAAAGGGAATAGGCAAAGCCAACAACCCATGTGTAAGGAATAGTCTCAGAACTCTCAATGTCAGTGAGCACATCTATACTAGTAAGTTAAATAACTCAATAGAATGTCCTCAATCACTGGGAAACTGTTAGCTAAATTGTTAGCACTCACACTGATATGGTCTTGCTGCAGGCCAATGATCCTTTCTCTTGATCAGTTTTCAGGCACATCTCAGGCATTATTAGCGTCTCAGAACAGGTAGGCATCCTCTTTGAGGGACAAGGAGAGCAAGTTAGTGTGGATATTGGCTGCTCCTTTCAATTTGGCTTCAGGGAACAGTCCCAGACATATTTAATGTATTGTCACAGATTTGTCATCTGGAAGCACAATTCACCCCAGAAAAGGAGAAAGGAAGCAAACGTCCCTACTCTCTGTTTTCCTTGTATTTGCATTAAGAAGTAATATGGTTAGCAGATATACTGCCATACAGTAATAGTATTGCAGTTTTCCCATGTAGACTGACCTTGTAGTGAGTAACCATGTGAAGAGAAGATGCACTGCATGAAGGACAGGCATCACTGCTCCAGTGTTTTGCTTGCTGCCACTGGGGACCATTTTTGCTGTGAAGTGTGAAATGCCATTGTGACTTCCAAGAGATTATGAGAACTTGAGGGTGAATTGCTCTTGTTTCAGTAAATAATTCAGTCTTTCTTCACCCTGTCTTCAGGGCTAGCTTCTGCCTCCCTATCAGATTTGAGGCTGTTGGCATGGTTTGTATCTGGTTAAGAGATCGCGCATTTAGTTGTCAGGAGCTTGAATACCATGAGAGCAGAGAAAATTGAGAGTGTTAGGATGACAGACAATAAACAGAAAATGATGTGTATTGAGGGCATTCACTGAGCATCTGTATATGGCAGAATGGTCATTCTGGGTTGAGGAAATAACAATTAAATCTGAATTATGATGCAAAGCTGGGATGACTTACTGACTTCAGACAGGGAAGGCCACATTTTTGGTATTGTATCATAAGCTTGCCACATGCCCATAGCAGTGCCACACTAAAATCAAAACTGCTTTGAAGCAGAAGAACTCAGAGAGTTTCATCTGTGGGGTCCATAAAAGTAAGACTTATCTTGGTTAATTTTTAAGCTGCACATGCTATTTCCTCTCTTATGTAAAGCCATTAACTGGATCCTGCAAAACAGTACCCTTTTAATCTTCGTCTGAATAGAGGAATTATTTAACAGGCTGCCCATATTCTAATACCGTTATTTAGTCCTCAGATTTGCCTTTGCCTCTTAGTACCTCCATGGCCAAGGAAGTCTCACAGAAATTAATGTAAGTGGTCAAAAGGCAGTAATGGTGTCTGCAGTTGAACAGATGCATACAGGATGGTAGTACAGTTACAATGCCTCTTATGAATATCAGCATCGTCTGAGCTACCCTTGCTCACAAAGCTGTAAAAGGGGCTCCAGAACTGCAGCATGAAGAAAACCTGCAACGTTGGAGAAGGCACAGTCTGCTTTCAAACACACAATGTGTTAGGCAGAAGGCATTCAAGACATGCACTGCAAGAGGGCTTGATCTCAGTATTTCAAGTGTCTCCTTTGTCATTGCTGAGGTTTGTGATCACTTGTGAAAAAAGAGGGGAAGAAATAATTAGAAGTGAATGAGCCACAGAAAGCCTGTTAATTTTTACCAGTTAGCTACAATGCAGTTGCAAAATCACATCATAGTATGAGTTCATTGAGGACCTTAAAAGTATATTGATTTCCCTGTTTTGTGGGGTTTCAGCGTTGATTTAAGTGATTCATAGAATCACAGAACCATAGAATGGTATAGGTTGGAAAGGACCTTAAAGACCATCTAGTTCCAACCACCCTGCCATCAGCAGGGACACCTTCCACTAGACCAGGTTACTCAAAGCCTCATACAACTTGAACACTTCCAGGGAGGGGCATCCACAACTTCTCTGGGCAACCTGTTCCAGTATCTCACCACCTTCACAATCAAGAATTTCTTCCTAATAGGTCAAGGGAGGCGATTCTCCCCCTCTACTCAGCTTTCATGGGACCCAGTCTGGAGTACTGCATCCAGTTGTATACAACGTAAGGACATGGACCTATTGGAGCAAGTCCAGAGGAGGGCCATGAGGATGATCCAAGGGCTGAAGCACTTCCCTCATGAGGGCAGGCTGAGACAGCCTGGAGAAGAGAAGGCTCCAGGGAGACCTTATAGCAACCTTCTAGTACCTGAAGGGGCCTACAGAAAGGCTGGGGAGGAACCTTTTACAAGGGCAGGTAGTGATGGAAAAAGGGGTAATGACATTAAACTGGAAGAGGGTAGATTTAGATTTGATATTAGGAAGAAATTATTTACTGTGAGGATGGTGAGACACTGGAACAGGCTGCCCAGAGAAATTGTGAATGTCCCCTCCCTGGAATTGTTCAAGGCCAGGCTGGAGGAGGCTTTGAGCAGTTTGGTCTAGTGGAAGGTGTACCTGCTGATGGCAGGGGGGTTGGAACTAGATGGTCTTTAAGGTCCCTTCCAAATCAGACCATTCTGTGATTCTATGATTCTGTAATACACAGGACATTGCAAAACAAGCAACAAAAATGCTTCAAAAGAAAATAATTTAAATTGGTATATTACAACAGTTCCTTCTGATTGGCACATCTGTAAGTATTATAGCTGTGTCTTTTTCTTTTTCCTCTGAGACTGAATGGAAGACCTTTTATGTTATGTTACACCTGAAACTAAGTTGGGGATAGCAGGGGAGCTGTGCACTGTTATTCGTATTGTGTATTGGCTTCTGGGATAAAAATTTTTGCATCTTTTTTTCTACATGATCCTTTTTGCCATCTGCTATTCTGGCACAGGAGCTACATGCTGTCTTGAAGCAATTTCTTACATTTCTTTTGGTCCCTTTCATTCATTCCATCACATGTATAAAGGGTTACAGGCTCATAACACTTTTCAGCATTTGATAGACACCTCCCTCCTTCTTCTTTTTTTCTACTTCTGACATAAAATTGGTCTTTCATTCATTGTGGAGAGAATGCCTCTTACAGATATCCCAAATGAGGCCAATGGTGAAAATAGGTTAAGAAAGATATTTTGAGAGATTTATCAGATACGAGAAGATTGGTGAGAAAATTGTTTAAAATATGCTGTAAAAAACTTCCCAGAAATAATGAACTGAAACAAGTATCATGGTGGTTTTTCTAATAACAATTTAGAGTCAGCAGGGTAAGTGCAGGGGTAATTTTCTCAGCTTCAGAGGATAATGGGAGTTTGTGGGGTATCCCAAGCAATAAAGTGTAAAGTAAATAGAATGTAAATAAGAATGAATATTGCCAAGCCTATTCTAGTAAAGAGTGATCTTAGCTGATGTGTCATTCATTAAGATTTTAAAGGTTAAAAAAAAGCTGCCAACTGACATTGCTAAAGATTTAGAAATGTTACTCTCTGAACTAACTAGACAGGGTGACAGAAAGGTGTCTGTCCTAGTTTCAGCTGGAATAAAGTTAATTTTCTTCCTAGTAGCTGGTATAGTGCTGTGTTTTGGATTTAGGATGAGAATAGTGTTGGTAACGTGCTGATGTTTTAGTTGTTGCTGAGCAGTGTTTATACTAAGGCAAGGACTTTTCAGCTTCTCAGTCTGCCCTGCCAGTGGAGGCTAGGGATGCACAAGAAGCTGGGAGGGGACACAGCAAGGACAGCTGGCCCAAAGAAGCAAAGGGGTGTTCCATACCATATGATGTATGCCCAGTATATAAACCGCGGAGAGTTGACACCATGGCTCAGGGATTGACTGGGCACTAGTCAGCGGGTAGGGAGCAACTGTATTGTGCATAATTTTGTATATTATTATTACCATTGTTATTATTATTACTATTTTCCCTTCCTCTTTGATCCTATTGTACTGTTTTTATCTCAAGCCACAAGTTTTACCTTTTTTCCTCAATTCTCTCCCCTATCCAGAGGGGATACTGAGTGAGCAGCTGTACGGTACTTAATTACCAGCTAGGGTTAAACCACGACACTGTCCTATCAAGCTACATAAAAAGAGCAGCCTACAGAGTGCACATTCACATGAAGACAGTCCAAGACAGTCTCTGCCCACATTCCCAGACAGCCAGTCATACTCCACTTCTGTTCAGAAGCTGTATTACCAGGACTGAGAGGCTCTGTGCTCAACACCTAATACCTCTAATTGACATTAAGGTAGATATATACCAGGACAGGTTTCCATCCCCTTGTCTCAGAGCAGAGGTCTGTCTGTGCACATCCCAAGTAGATGTGTCCCCAGGAATATACAAGCAAAATTTAAACTGCTTGAAAATGTTTTCAAGGTTATGCTGGGAAACAAAATGATTCCTGTGCCAAGAAAAATCTGAAGCTCTGCAAATAGGGAAGAATGGCCAGGCTGGTCTCATTTTGTGAGCCAATTCAAAGCTTCATCCTCTGACCCAGCAGCAAACTAGCTCTCTGTCCACCTCAGAATTCAGACACAGCATGCAAATAATTTGTTTTGGACTCTATGACTGGAAAGCTAGGGCATTTTGGATTGGATATTTACATTGTAGGTTTGCTTTACAATTTTATTCATAAAAACCCTGCAGTTCAAATAACTGGTTACTGGATAGCTTGCAAGGATAATTTTAAATTGTCCATGTATTTTATTTGAACGCTTAAGTATGATTTTCAGTAATGTATTGGTTTATGTTGCTAGAAATTCCAACTGCTTGCACTGCCAAAAGCATGCATTTGGGAATAATTGGGGGTTGCTAATAATATTATCTTCTTTTTTTCCTTCCTTTCACTTTTGATTACCCATGCAAGTTGTACTTGTAAATTGGCAAGATCCAAAGGCACTTTTATTTGCTCCCTACTGTCAAGCACTGGGAAGGGGAAGGAGGGAGGATACAGTCATGCAAATAACAACTTTATTTCAAGAACCACCATGCTTTAATCTGATACCTTAAGTGAGTTATTGCTTTATCCAGACCCATTTTATCTGCATCTTGAAGAGCACCTGGGATGTGCTGTATCTTTGAACCTTATCCAACACTGATCTGTGGTCTAGGTACATCTCAGAGCCTCCTTGCCTCCAGCCATGCAAGATGGCCATTGTCACAAGGTTCTCCTGCACATCCTACCACAGATGGCACACAATCCTCTACAACACCAACAAATAGAAGGCAATCTCAGATATTTCATTGGTTTCCTTTGCAGCCTGCTGGTACTGCCCATCTTTGACATTGCTCCTTGTTCTGTCATTTTACAAGTCCTGCACTTTTTTTCAGTACCCCAAGCTTCTTGTACTCTCAAAGATTAAAATACACTTGTCTTGTCCCTTTTGTCCTCTGGCTGAAGTGTGTAGTTCTCATAGCCTCAACAAAAATAAAGATGGAGCCACACTCGCACGTGCAAAAATAAACTCATGAGATGTCTTCTAATCACAACAAAGGATGAGGTCAGTGAGATGGGATAAGAGAGGAGCTCTTTACTTATAACAATTCCTTTCTAAAATGGTTTAAAACTTTATTAAAAATAATTACTATTATTGGTGAATAAAGGACTACTGGTAATGGCACATGATGTGGAACTCTACATAAACTCACCAGCTATATATTCTGGGATGGGTTATAAAAACACACATGAAATACTCCTCTATGCCCAGGAAGAGCTGGACTGTGGAGGGAATTCACCTTTCTTTCAAGCAACTGTTCCTCACTCCAACTTTCACCTCACCATTCTGTGCTTGAGTCTGCTCCAGTTCTCTGAGGTACCACTGCTTCCACATGCTTATGGTTTCCATGCTGAGTTATCTGTCAGAAAGTGTAAGAGCAGCCTGCAGCTGATGAGGAATCACTGGGACAAGAAGAAAGTTTTTTTGGTTTTTTTTTTATCCACAGGCTCATAATGGCTTTTAACCACCAAAAGCACAATGGGGTTTGGAGAGCTGGTTCAGTGTGGCAATATCTTTCATGAACAAATCTCAAAGCTGGCTATAAAAGCAAATGAGATGGTAAAATTTAGTCATAGATCAGATTGCAACCAGTCAGTCAGTTGGATTTTGACATAAGTTGAATGTTAAAATGACTAGGCTTCTTTTGCAAGAGAACAAACTTGTTTGGCCCCAAAGTCAGAAAAATTAAATCAGGAGTAAGTAACATGATTTGAGGGTCTCCCCTTATTTCTGTAGATGATACAGAACTCAGCCCTACTGTGTTTAAATGGGCCACTGTCATAATAGTGATAGAGAAAAGATTTAACCAATGTTAAATTCTGATTTAAAAGAGGAACAGAAAATTAGATTAAAACTAGGAATGAAGGCAAATTTGTTTGAAAAACACAACATTTTTGAGAATGAGGAAGGGTTTCTGCATATTTGAGCTTTGCAACAGTGTAAGCAGGTACATATATCTGCATACCTTAATTGCTGGCAATAGGCTGGTTCATACACTTATAAACTATTATATTTATACATTACTTTGATTTTATAGCTATCAGAGTTTTATGTGTCTATTTGTGCTATGTTAGTGACCAGTAATCCTCCGGGGCATATAACCTATCCTACAGGGTTTTCTTCATAATAGTCAATAAAAGAAACCTTATAGATTTTATGGTAATGCTGTAATTCAAATATTAGATGGTATAGTAAAGACATTCTAAAATAAATAAATTGCTCAACAAGTTTATCTACACAGTAGAATCATTACCTCTGGACTCACAGTGACATTTTTTAAACCTTCCGAGGGAATTCATCTCACAGACTATTAGCAGCTTTTCCCTATAACACATACAGTTACCTCTCTGTAGGTTGCATGGTTGTCTAGTCATTTCCCTTGGAGTATCACAAAACTGTAGTAAACATTTTACAGACATAGAAACTCACCAATCTCTGTTCTGCTAAATTTATCAGATGCTGTTTCATGGACATCTAGCATCTCCCTGAACTTCATGGGCTTGCTCAGAAGTGTAGAATGAAGCACAGATGCTTTCATGGCTGTGTGACTAGACACAAATCCTGAAACTGCATGTGGTCCAGCTGATCCCAGATACCACAGGGAATGTGGCAATATCCAGGACTAAAGTCTTAATACCTGTAAAGCATGTATTTTAATACATATCAGTATCCCTAAGTTAAAAAGGATATTCTGACAGAGAAACTGCAGAACTGATTAACATAAAAAATGAAAAGGACAGTGAAAGTAGGAAGGGAAATATAGACATACAGATTTCTCAGTTTATTTTCCAATTATTTCTATAAAAGTTACAAAACTCTGTTTTCTGCTCTTGGTTTCGGTTGATTTATTTAGAATCACATCAGATTTTCCTTGTTCTTCTTCCCATCTTGCACACTTCCCTTCATTGATTCAATCTATGGCTATTCACTGTTTTCAAACATAACCCATAGTTCAGATAAGACTGTGCCTGTTTGAGAAAACTAGTGCTTGAAAAAAAACAGTCAATAATCTCATGAAGTCAGAAGCAAAGGGGAATCAGAACCTGGGAAAGGTGAGGGAGGTAGGGAGGAAAGATTGTGTAAGGAAAGGAACCATGTTCTCAGGAGTCAGAGAGATGCAAAAGAAGGAGAAGGTTTTAGGGGACAAATTTTGTCTTATTACTCTTCACCTATCCATCAACAACACAACTAAAAAAACATGGAGGAGCTTCTTTTCACAGGTGACCTGTGGGCTGCATGCACACAAAAATAAGAACTTTATTTTTTACTAGTACACTGAAAATTAAATCCCTTCTTTCTTTGTTTTGTTGTGTTGCCTTTGAATTAATAATTTCCTTCTCTCCTTCTCTTGCGCACTCCCCAACCTTGCAAGTAGACATTCCTCTGTAGCAATTGTGTCTCCACTGAAATGGATGCAGCTCTACTTGGTAAGTGGGATGATCTATATAGACCTAATTGCAGATCTGCGGCCTACACGCTTTATCTGTTGTAGCAGAATAAAATAAGATAATTGTGCAAGAAATACACTCACATGGGGCTCTGAAAATAGGGATTCATCTCCCACCTTTTGATTGGAAGATGCAAAGGCTTTTGCAGTTCTTTTGCAACTCAGCAACAAGCTTATTCCCTCAGTTCTCAGCGTGAAAATGGAACCATCAGCTCTTTTTTCATTATTTATTTTATCTGTCTTATTTGGGGCGTAATAACATATCTGGGTCAGCAAGGATCGGATTCTACCTTTGAGTTAGTTATCTTAGCTCCTTTTAGTCAGGAGGAAGAAACAGACCTTCTAGCAAGCAATTCGTCTTTTCTTAAATGAGATACCTAAACTAGGTTGTACCATTAGTATTCAAAAGCACCAAATTTTCTGTATTACTATTAAGATAATCTAAGGTGACTAGCATGACAGTAGACACCTGTACAGTATATAACTGTGTTTGATCACATTAATCCCAGTTGCTCTGTGTTTTTCTGTGGCTATGGTGAACAAACTAGAAAATAGACCTCAAAACTTGATACCAGTTTGTTACCAAATACAAACAGAAATTTACAAAACAGCAGTAAATAATCTCTCCTGAGTATTTCAGATGTCTGGCTATATCTTCTAGGCTTGATAATAACAAGATTGTATGGAGTCTTGGGCTTTTGTTCAGTCAATATTATCTCCCAAGAGGTCTACACACTGTTCTGCTTCTACAGAAATGCAGAATTACAGGACTACAGCATAATTCAGGTCTCCAGTCAAACCTTCTGCTCAAAACAATGTTAACTAGGAGGTCATTCCACGTTGCTGAATCACAGAGACCAAGATTCTTTAACAGAATCCCCCCATTCTTTTTCCCGATTGATAGAAAATAATCCATTATCTTAAAAGCTGATAATTACATGTTTGGAGTTCACTATCTTCATTTAATGAATCTTGAAAAATGTGAGATCTAGTTTTTCTCCTACAGTCTTGAAAAATAAATTTACTGATTTTTCATTTTCGATTTTCTTGGAGTCATAGGATTCCAAAACCTGAGATTTTCAAAGAATCCCTTTACAGTATGAGACTAAGGTAAGAGCACTGGAAATGCTACTTCATTAAGTACACCACGGCTGCCAATTTCAGTTAAGTCTGACCGGGAAGGTACATTTTAAGAAAATGATTTTTAGTTGGTCAATTTTTCCCTCAGGCATTTTTATGTATCTGATATGTACTTCATACTCAGGCATATTTATTCTCCCACAAAAGCTCTGGTAACACAGCCAGCATGATCAACCACACATATAAAACTATAGTAGAAAAACATTAAGAAATTTATCCACAGGCATGGATAGGAAAAATGCCCTGAGCAAATCCTCCATCCACTTCCATTAACAGCCTCAATGGAAACTCCAGTCCTCTCTGAAAGGCATAAACAGGAGCCAACATTGACATGTATACACCCCTGTGGGAGGACCCCAGCTCATCTCTTTAGGGCCTGATTTTTCCCAATTGCTAGCAATTTGACAATGCTGTGGCATTGCTCACTAAAGGCTATAATGGACAAAGACACCATACCTGACTTCAGGCTCCTAAATCACAAACCACAGTATGGTAGATGTAACTTGGAGCAAGTATCACTGTGTGCTTCCCCTTGACAAAGTCTTCCCCTGTGAGCTGCCAAGAGATGGGAGTCTGGGCCCAAATGACCTTTGATCTGAGTTGATATCACTTTTCTGCCTCTCACTCCCTGCATACCCTTCAGATACTTGTAACATCATTCCTTCTGCACTGTCTTTTTGGAAGCCTGGCTTCATGGTGTGTAAGGAAAGGGATCCCCTAAATTCTCCTCCCACTTTTCCATGGCTGCTCTATGTCCAGTTCCCAGTGACCCAAACCCGGAGACACAAAGTGACAAAATTACCCTCCAGAAATTCAGGTGGAGTTTAACATCAGTATAATACTTTGTCTTAAAACAAGACTACTTAACCTGAATGTTGCAGATCTTCCGCTTCACAGCTCCCCTTCACAGAGGGATTAGAGTTTCATGGCTATGAGAATGCTATATATAGTGTCACTGTTTTTAAGAAAAACCTGTCATCTACTGCTCCATCTAATAAAGACAAGAGATTCTTCAACTCTTCACATCAAAAGATAGGGCCTGATGTTTCTTATGAGTCATGAGTTAATGAATTATGTAGCTTGCTTTCTCTTAAGTGTAATTTGATCTCCAAGCATGAGCAACAGTTTTTGTATTTCAATCAGTAAACAATTGCTCTTTAAAAACATTCCAACTGATGTTTATTTGTACAATCTGTCCTTCAGCAGAGCCTCGGGTTTTTTTGAATTAAAAGATGTTACTCTAATAGCAAAGTGTCTAAAAACTGACAAAACATTACATTTGATCATGTGTGATGAGCACATTAAGGAAGTATGTAGTTTGGAAAGCTGATGCAGCATCTCACAGATGTGTCTTAAACATTGCTTCTTTCTGAACTAACCAGTTGCTATCACTGCAGTGAGAATTTTATTTTTTAAATTACAGGGATCTGATTTCCAACAAAAAACGTGTGTGACGCATAGATTGAATGAAAGGAAAATAAAATATTTTTCTTCAGGCTTAAGTTAAAAGTGGTTACTGTGGATACCTCTTTTCCTTGGGAAGAATGCAATGGGGTCTTTTATTTCATTAGAGATGTCAAACATTGAATCAATATCAGTGCTGAGACCTTGACCGGTAAGCAGGCTGGGTGGGCACTTTCAGAGTAAGCAAACAGTATATTCTTTCTTGATTAGAACAACTTTGTGGCAATTAGGCAGACTATAAAATAAAACAAAAAATTACCTGGAAGATCAAACTGTAACTAAAAACTTGTAACCTTAAACATAACAACTGTAGTGTCAGACAGCTTTGGACACCCATTTTCCAGACAAGACAAAACAACAGGTTACCGCTCACCCTTCCAGTGGACTAACATTGTCCATTATACAACACTTGAGAATATAATTATAACACAGGTGTTTAAATAGGCAATTGAAATGTCTTCTAATTTTTGAGGTAAGAAATTTTTTGTCTATTTTTAGAGAGCTGGACATCCCTCTGTAGAAGTTATCCAAACCAAAAGAATGTGCTATTGCAGTGTAGCATTTTAGACGCTCTCTGCAGGAAACAGCACCTAAGGATTGCACTGGTCAGCAAGGTATCTCAAAGCAAACTATTTCAAAGCACCATGTCCTTGTACAGATTTAGTTCCTTAAGTATAAATCATTGTAAATCCCTGGCTTTTGATAAAGGTTGAAAAAAAAGCAGTGTCCCCATGTCCATCTTCCATAATGAGAAAATACATTTTTGCCAACACTGTTATTTTTGTCTCACAGTTCATGTTTATTTCCTTTTACTGACTAAAACTGGAGGAAATGTACCTGGTTTTGTGCAAATATAGCAGGAAT
>NW_010294905.1:48407-68881 GCF_000700745.2 Antrostomus carolinensis
TAGGGTTTTTTTTTATTTTATCTCCTGGCTTATGGCTTTGTATATTATTACGATAGATATTCCCAGTGACAGAACAGCGGTAGATTTAATACATCTATATCTCTTTCTGGATGTCCACAACACAGTACATTACCAACACCCTTATATATCATAGCTCCTTTAGTGCCACAGTCTTACAGACAAATCACCACTAGGACCATAGACCTCACGGATACAGCTGTGCAATTTTGACAAGTCTCTAAATCACGAAGTGGATTCTGATACACAATGACAAATATTTTATCCCCTTCAAAGTTCCTTTATAGTCAATTGGACAACTCATGAGACAAAAAAGATACCCAGTCTCCATATTTATTGGTCAGATACCTGTTCATTTGGTTTTCATGTTCTGGCCCATCTTTATGTTTCAGTGTTCCAGTTTTTGCCCATTGCCCCGTCACTGGGCACCACTGAAAAGAGCCCGGCTCCATCCATTCGGCCCCTGTGCTTCAGGTATTTATAGACATTGATAAGATCCCCCCACAATCTTCTCTTCTCCAAGCTGAAGTGTCCCAGCTCTCTCAGCCTTTCCTCATACACAGTAACTCCATAAACAACTAATCGAGGAAGACAGATACACTGCCTTTCATTTCTAAATTGCTGTTTCAAATCCGAACCTGGTGTCTAAAATGTTAATTTCAACATATGACATCTACTCTGTGGCCGATGTGAAGTGAATTCCTGGTCCCTGGACAGTTTCTAATGGACAGGTGGCAATTATCCAAGAAAAGACAACAACCACAATTGGCACCCCAGTGGGGGGTCATAGCAGTGGGACAACAACTGAATCAGTCAAAAGAAAAATTTATCTCCTCACCCCCTCCAGATAGTCCAGCTAAAGCAGGCTTGAAACAAATAGGCAAAGCACTGTGGGAGAAGATTGTATTATGATTGTCCTGCCATCCTTTTTCTTTGTGAACAAAACAGGAGACTTGTTTTTCCAAGGCTGTCAATCTCACACCTTTTACAATTTGAGAAATAAAGAGAGAAATGTTGCTCTGTCCCCCCTTACCAGGTCTCCCTGCTGTGACAGTGAGTGTTGTCAGTCACATGCCTGAGCTCTAGATCAAAACCAGGTGGCACAGCAAACTGTATTTAAACTTTGACCCTCAGTTCCACTCTGTTGCACAGCTTTTGCTTAGAAAAGAAAAAAAAAAAAGAAAAAAAAGGAAAAAAAAAGAAAAAAAGGTTTTGATAGCAACAAATCACAGAATCTTTTCACTTGCCAAAGAACTCATTAAATAGATATTCTATCCCAACCTCAAATGTTCCTGCAGTGTGACCCTCCTCTCAAAGCACGGATTATAAAAAGGAATTTGATAATGAATTTGTCTTCCAGATTCTAATATTGCATTTTCTTTTCTCTTTCGTTTTAGAAAAACAACAGGAAAAAAATCCTAAAGAACAAGGAAAAAGAAATTGATAAATCTGTCTAGCTACTATGAGGAAACAAAATGACTGCTGTGCGATGTCACAGCTAGTAGTGCCTCAGATTCAACTGAAACAGCATTGAAAAATAGCCAAACAGGAACCTTTCATGTCTGACTTCATAGGTCACCCACCCCATGCTATGAGTTCTTTCTGTGATTCTCTCAGCTAAGTACTTCCAGCTAAAGTAGTTCAAATACACAGAATGAGAAAAATCAACAAAGAACAAGACACAATGAGCAGTCCAGAAATACCACTTAGCTACTGCATTGTAACAGGCAGCACTGGATTAGTAGCAACATGGCAAACAACTCATTGCAATTTGAGAGTTTGTCTTGTGACCAAAATACATTTCAGATTTATCATTCTAATTTCAAATGTGCTATCAGATATGTACATCATCAGAGCACAGTTGATGTTCAGTTGAGTTAAGAAAATCCCCAGACTCTGCACTTCCAGCAAAATGCTACTTTGAAGTAGCTTAATAGCAACTAGAGGCCACGAATAAGCACAAGACATTGGAAAATATATTCAATGAAAGGAACTATCTCAAGAATTTATTCTATAATATAGAAAACAGAAGCATGAAAAGTGGAAAGGCTGCCTATCTTCCTCCACTGAAATAACAGCAACTGGATACTATTTCCATTTAATATATATATATATATATACACATTAAGAGTATCTATCACATCTATCACACCTAGAATTACTGATACTGAAATGGAGTAAGGAAGAATATTTTCCTGTATTCTGTATGTGTGTGTGCATGCTTGTATACAGTTACACCTCCAAAACTGCAAAAGCTACACAGCAGGAGTAATCAACCATACAAAAGCTTTGCAGTAGTTGTGACTTCAGAAGATTTTCTGCATTAACTGAGAATTACTTCTTTTTAAAACATGTGACAACAGAAAAACTATTTCAAGTTGACTAGGATGCTCAGAAAAAAAACAAGGGCTCTGATTTCATATTATTTTTGCACTGTTTAATCACTTACTTTGTTGCTAGACTTCTCATATTTTGCATTTATCTGATTTCTGTCATCTTTCTGGTTTAAAAAAAAGCACGGAAAAACACAGCCTATAACTTTGCAACAAGGAACAAGCAGAGATACGGGTGTAAGAAGACTCCAGGCCAGATCCTTGTTTACACTGCAAATCGGAATAACTCCATGACTTCAGGGAATTTAGTTATCCATGATAATAGTGTAAAAACTATAAGAATCTAGGCCACCAATTCTATTTGTTATAGTTGAAAGGCTGACCCAAGCGCATGGGATCTAAAAAATGGTATCACTTCAGTAAAGCAGTGAAGAGCTCAGAACAATGCCTTCAGAACATTGGCTTTACTGGGTTTTTTTCATACTTCCTTGCATTGCACCTTGTCATGTCTTTCTCGTACTGCCTTTGCTCACAAAGGTTAGTCAATGCTGGTTTACCTTGGCCTGGTTTACCCTACTTGTTTTTCCATGTTCAATTATATGCCATTCAGTCCAGCTCATTTGTGCATGACTAATACTACATTCCTAGGTAACAACATGTCTTAATAATTTTTTGCTCAGTAGTGTATGTAGGAATCAGTCATTCTGTTCTTTACTTCACACCTGTTACATTCTCATTTTTTAGGCTGGCTTTCTAAGGAAATAAGGCTTGCTTGAATGTGCTTGTCTGTCTGTCAACCCCCTTCTAATAACTTTGCAATCAATCAGATCTGAAAGAGAAGTTGGAATCTGAAAGACAAGTTATTATGAGAATTGTGAGGAAAAGTCAGAAATCAGGTGAAGGAAGATCCAGGATTTACTGCCTCTGCCAAAGGACAGGCAGATGAATCGGCAAAGCAGCAGGAAGCCAGCTGGTCCAGGAGCACACATGCAGCACCAGGTTACACACCACAGGTGCTGTTGCTTGTTCAGAGGAGAGTGCCATGATGAAAAGAAGAGGAATTGTGAAGCTGGCAGCATGTATTTAAAAGAATTAGGGAACAAAGCCATAGGAAACAAGGTTTCTTTAGTTCCTCTCTTGAGGAACTACACATTTTACAGTTTCAAATCTTTATAAACATGTTGCCCAGAACCATACCATACCTGTCCCACTTGAGAAATCAAACCCCTGCTCTCCCTGCTTTTATAAGCAATCTTCTCTTTGCAACACAAGCACTCCAAATTCATTCCTGTACAATTTCTGTAAATAACCTAATCACAAACAGGATTTTATTAAAAAGTGAACATTTCTGATTTTTTTGCTCATACTTTTGGCCTGTTTTACAAGCACAGTTCAAGTAATCCTACTTTTCAGTTTCCACATCAACACTGATTTGCAACAAAGAACATTATTTTTCAAAAGAAGGATCAGATATTCCGAGACATTCCAGGCTGTATTTAAAAGTCACTATCTCCAAAGATCTGTGTGAAACTGAGCTGCATTACAAAGTATTTGTATTACAAAGAGAAAAATATCAGGCTTTCCTTTTTATTGAGACATCTCTAGAGTTAATTTTTTTCTCTTTTAAATATCTGGTGATATATAGGAAGACATAACACTGGATGTGTGCCACAGCTTCAGGTATGAGTGTCTTTGCTTCCTCTCACAGCTGTTGCTTGCTTTTAAAAATTTTCAAGCAGTTTTCCAGTCCTTCACAGCCCTGAAGCTTGGATAGTTGAATAAACCCCAAACAGCAATTGATTATCTTGGGTGAGGCTACTGATTTGTGTTTAAATAGTCCCCTAAAAATCTCTTTCTTCTTTATTTCTGTTTCATCAACTTTATTTCTGTTGATGTTGTCCCTGTGCTTGGCCTATATAACTTTCCAGATGAAGAATTAAAATTGACATATCTAAGCCAGTTTAAATTAATGTAAATATAAATAACAAAACTCTCAAGCAGTAACCATAAAGTGTTACCAAACTTTTCCATTTTATTGCAGCAAATCAGAAGTTACATGATATGCCATTTGGCAGTGTTGAAAAAGTTCATTGTAACTCAAGTGTGGTTGTTAACTATGCAACTTCTGATACATGAAGTGGCCTCACATTATCAAAATAAATCAATTTTACCCTCCCTTCTCTCTGAAATGGCACATAGAAACTAAACAATTTTTATGGCTTAATTTAATTATTTGCTCCACCAGTTTATACAACTAAAAAGACAGACATGGTTTTAGAAGGGGCACTATTAGTTTTCTTGTGCAGAAATGTGAGAATCTTGACACTTATTTAAGGCTGGAAGTTTACATTTCAGAATATAGAAGATGTAGGAATTAGTATTATCCTTATGGTTGACCACATGTGAGTTTTCTGTTATATCTATATATATCTAAATATATTTTATCAGCAGTATACTGTTTTTGTTTTGAGTTACAAATACACACAAGAACATCTGTCATATTGACAATGTTGTTATAAAGTCTTTAAAGACTATAAGGATCCAGAGACAGAGTTCTTTTGAGGATAGTTAGAGAGAGGCAGTATGAAGAAACACGGCATTAATTATAAAGATTAGTATGCTCCACGTTTCTCCTGTTTTCTTTTGGGAAAACAATCCATAAGCTGACATCAGTATCATACTATTCCTGATAGCACAACGTAATTGTGGCAGGTGGGCAATGTCATTTTTGAGACTCTCTGAACTTTTTAATGAAACACGCGAAAAACCTGCCCATTCATCAGAGAAAAGTTAATAACTCACTAGTTTGGAAATCAAGCTGGGACTGGAAAGATTTTGTTCTCCATGTCCACAGGTGTTTCTACATCACCTAGATCAGGATTACCCTGAACAGCAAAGGTGCCTCATCAAGAGGATTCCTAATAAGCTGTCTTTGAAAGAACACATGTGATCTAGCAACCCCCAAACTGTGAATCTCTGGCTTAAATTTCAATCTATGGGGATAAATTTGTATTACTCCCTGAATGACTCACCAGCCCAGAGAAAGTAGTCTCCACGATCACTTTAAAGTAGCAGTTAGAACACCATTTATTACCACAAGCATTTGTTTTATTCTTTGTGTAAACTAGTGCTTTTGACCAATAAGTAAATTTGACACACACTTGCATGAAAAAGTACCAAATCAAACTTTAAATTGCCTCATTTAGGAAAGTATTTATATTCTGGGAAATGCTCTTTATTTTTCCTTAGTAGAGACTTTCCAACATAACTTTTAACAATTTTGTCATTAATATGCTCACTAATACATTAATGGAAGTCTATTGTTCAACGTGTTTCATCTTTTCATATTAATTCTGTATTGTATCATTTGTATTCACTTTGGTGAACACTCCTTTTGATCTGCATCTTATCACATTAATGATTTTGCTATGAACAACATTGTATTATGAGACTTCAATATTCTGTTAGCATATCTAAATGCTAATAATTCAAAGTTTATCAAACCACATGGCAAAAAGAAGGTCAATAAATGAGCAGCCATAATACAGGGTTGGCAAAGCTATTAGAAAAATATGGAACTCATTAATGACCATCGTATAAGATACTTTTAAAGATGAATAATGACATGAGAATCTAGAAGTAGATAGTTATTAAGTATTGGTGCATAATTTGTGGTTAAACATAAACAACGATTTATTAAATAGATAGGGAAACTGACACTGGTTTTTTGCTCTCGTATTATTTATTTTCATCTCTATCTCTTTCACCATCTTTGTTATTTTTATTCACAGCGTGCCTGTATTAGTTTTGCTCTTTGAGGATATATTGTCGATATTTTTCAAGCTATTCCTCACATTCATACATTTCCCTCTTCCACATAATTTCATGTCAAACACAGACTCAATTCTGTGGGTGTCTGTGGTAAATGTACAAAACCCAGAAAGCTGAGATTAATTTGAAGCTAGGCAAAAAGAGCTTTCTTTCATCCCTGCTGTATACAGTACTGGGATAATAATTTTTAGAAATAAGATTATGCTGGTCAACTTATAGTATCTCCATGATAATCTATATTTTTTTTATGTAGTGTGAGATAAATGCAAGCCAAAGAGATCATGTTTCAGTTGGAACTGTTTAAATGTGGGCAGCTAAGGATTCTGAAAGTCTGCTTTATCTTGAGGCTGAGCTTTTGAATTCTACTTTATTTTATTTCTTTAAAGACAGTTTCTATGCAGATTTTGAGGTAAAGGTTTTGTAGGGAATTGAAAAGTGCAACATTAATCGTTGTTCAAATTACACAAACATGCTCTGGAGTTTTGGTATGTAAGTAATTGGAAAATCAGAAATAATGTTATTTCTTAAGAGAATTAAAAGAGAACTACAACCTTTCCATTATCCAAACACAAATAAAAGATTTTATTGGGAAAACAAAATGAATTTTTTGGTTGTTGGATTCATATCTGCTCAGTTCAGAATTGTCTTCTCAAGGAGATAAAGCAGTGTTTGGTGATAAAGCAAACACAGAGTGATCCTTTTAAATTTAAAGCTGCTCTTGCTAATGTCATAGGCCAGAATTTTAAGACATTAGAGCTACTCTGACTAACAGCTGCTCAAGCCTCGAGCTAGCTGATGTTAGACTGCCCTATACAAAATCTTCACCAGTTTTTGCTGGGTCTCATTTTAAATGCCTCTTATATTCACAAGGCAATTTGGGTTTGTTCTAGGGTAAGAATGTTTGCAGCCAGGCCTCTGAACCTGCAAACTATTTTGTGCATCTTGCCCTTTCCGTGTGCAGGCTTCTGTCTCCAGCAGCAACTGCCTCCAGTGTCAGAGGCTGCCTACACAGAGCAGTTTGCGAGATCAGAACCATCATCATGCAGGAGATCCAAAAGTATGTAAAAAGCACAAAAATCCACAGATGTGAAATCACCACTGGTTAGACAGATCTTCAGAAGCACAGGCACTGATGACTCTGACTTTCCTAAAGCTCCAACTAAGATTTCAACCTTGGAACTTGGCACTGACTATAAATGAACACTAGGAGTAGGTTCAGAAATGAAACTTTTCTGAAAGCATTTCTGAACATGTTCAAAATGCTGCAGAATTTTGCTTACTTTGTTTCACAAATTCCATTATATAAATGAAAACAACTATTCTTCCTGAGTCTGTTCCCGAACAATTGCCCTCAGTCTAACACAATATTATGAACAATTACAGCTAATTCACAAGTAAAAACTAATCTTCCACTTTGCAGCCACTATCTCTATTCAAGTCAATAGACTCAAAATACAAGTGTACTGGAAGACAGTATTTTGAAGTTCCATAATTTCAGCCCTGTCACCCTTATGTCTACATCCATCCAAAGGTATCCGTCAGATATAAGGTTCTTGACTCCACTGTCGAGCACATTCATCATGAGCTTTCACCAGTCTTTCATCTCATTTGGTCTCAGGAAGTCAATTTAACATCTGTCCACCCTATGATAATATGCTATCACTGTATTTTCCAATAAGTATATTTTTATTTTATTTGGTGCTAGCCCACCTGTTTCAGAGAGAACTTCATCATCATCATCCATTAACAATCTTATCAGTCTTTAAGTTGTTGCTTAACATCCTTCTGCCACAATGGCTTTGAAACAAACAAACAAGCACCCTTTGGCAAGAGGTATGCTGCCATATATCTCACCAGATATGTCCAGAAGGGTGATTTGAGCATGGGTAAACATATTTAAATTTGCTTTAAACTTCCTTTAGACATACCATTGACTTCTTGGACACCCATTCTCACTGTATCTCAGTTTCATTCTTTCTCATCCTTATTAGAAGTGCTTGAGGAACCCAAACTATGTTTTTGGTTTTGCAGCTGTACAGCAGGTTCTACATACCAGGGACCCAAAGGGGTCCTCATTTGTGACAGATTTCTAGGCAAAGTTATCATTTAAATTACAGGAGGAAAAAAAATAAAAAACACCAAGAGAAACAAAACTCAATAAACCAATTCTAAAATCTTCACTGAGATGTCAGGAATCCAAATCAATCCAGCCCATTAGGATTGGTGAATTGTTGCATTCAAGCAGGACCTGTCAAGCTAGCCTGATACTCTTACTCCAGCAAAAAGCAGATGTAATGGCCTTCTAGAAAAATTAATACATGACCCAACCTCAGTACAGTGTTGTAACGCACTACTGTTGAACACATATTTGGGTTTTTTTTCCCTTCCATGGAAGAATGATGCCCAAAAGTATTTGGTATGTAAGTAATTGGAAATTACTGATAATCATCTGAGTTGTTCCAGTTCTTCCTCAGCAGTGCTGGGAAATAAATTACTTCTAATTACTTCTTGGGAGTGGTGGTAGATGAGAAGCTGAACATGAGCCAGCAATGTGCACTTGCAGCCTAGAAGGCAAATAACCTCATCCTGGGCTGCATCAAGAGAAGCATGGCCAGCAGGTTGAGGGAAATGATTCTCCCTCTCTACTCCACTATCGTAAGGCCCCACCTGGAGTATTACATCCAGTTCTGGAGCCCTCAACACAAGAAAGGCATGGACCAGTTAGAACATGTCCAGAGGAGGGCCACAAGGATGATCCGAGGGCTGGAGAACCTCTCCTATGAGGACAGGCTGAGAGAGTTGGGGGTGTTCAGCCTGGAAAAGAGAAGTCTCCGGGGAGATCTTATAACGGCCTTCCAGTACCTGAAGGGGCCTACAAGAAAGCTGGGGAAGGACTTTTCATAAGGGCAGTTAATGATAGAACAAGGGGAAATGGCCTTAAGCTGAAAGAGGGTAGGTTTAGATTAGAAGAAATTAGATTAGATTAGGAAGAAATTCTTGACTGTGAGGGTGGTGAGACACTGGAACAGGTTGTCCAAGGAAGTTGTGAATGCCCTCTCCCTGGAAGTGTTCAAGGCCAGGCTGGAGGAGGCTTTGAGCAACCTGGTCTAGTGGAAGGTGTCCCTGTTGATGGCAGGGGGGTTGGAACTAGATGATCTTTAAGGTCCCTTCCAACCCAGACCATTCTTTCATTCTATGATTCTATGATCCTAATAATATGACAAACCACAGTAGGACATGCAAACATAACTTTGCATTGTGCTTTCCAGTAAATTTTATGGAGAGTCTGGAGCTTGAATCATCACCACTCTTTCTTTTCTTACCTTGCTTTACCTTTTTCTCAAATGTCATAATGTTTTTACTGCTGGGAACAAATGTACAAACATGCAAGAAAATTAAATCAGGGATTAAAATTTCACTCTGGTCATTCCCAAATATATTTTGACAGCTCATTTCCTTTATTCCTATTGCTTATTCAGTTACCTCAGTTCTCATTTTAGTTTGAATGCATTTTCAGCTTAGCAGGATACCTAATGTTTCTGCTTGCTTGTTTTTGCGCTTTCCAAAGATTTAATTGAACTCCTGGTTTTGGTACCACACACTTGTCAGTTTTATTGCATAGCACAAAAATCTTAAAACTGCCCAATCAGGCTTACTTTGACTTGATTCTAATTATTACTGTTGGACCTGAGCTTGTTTAGTCCTTATTTACTCTTTGTAGTTACTAATTTCAGAACATTTAAAATTCATACAATTAACTTGTTCAGGGAACTTAGATGCTTGGTTATTATTAGGCTTTTTTTTTTTCTTTTTTTTTTTTTTAAACAAACCCATGCAAGTAGCACAGCCCCATCTCTGTATAATCTGATGGGCTGGGAAATCTATTTATGACATAATGGAAAAGCAGGCAAGAGTGATGGGAGCTGTGTGCTTGGCAGTAGCTGTTGCAATCAATACTCCAGTCACGAACAAACTGTCAAAAATTAAGGATGCACAGAACTGTATTATTTTATGATGGGTTGGGTTCTTTTCAAAGGAATCTGGGGGACTTACAAGCCCAGCTCTCATTAAATTCTAATGGGAACTGGGAGTCAAACTCTATTGAGCTGCCTTCAAAAAAATCACAGCAGTGGTGAATAATTTCATGAGGTCACCCAATCAAAATAAATTCCTTCATGATCTCTACACACAGTTTAATAGCTTCTTGGGCTTAATTCTTCTCTTTTAAAAGGATTAAGAAAACCAAAATAAATTGTATTTACATTTTAGTAGGATTTCAAATTATGTTTTCCTACCAATAGTCGTGCTTCTTTTTTCCTTTTAGAGGCAAATTATTTTCCATGTCATATTTTGTCTTCACTGTGCCGTGATCTCATGAGAAAGTGATGAAAAATGCAACTGGCCCCAACACTTGCAGGGGGAAAAGAAGATATGTAGTATATGTTCTGAGACTTTCACATTCTACAGGTAATCCTGGTAAAATGAAGAAGTGTGATCAAATTTAGTGTTAGAGGAAACAGCAGGGATCAGTAGTTCTCCAGTGTTAATAAACTTTCATCTCTTCATATCACCTACCAAGTTTTCTTCAATAATGTATTCATACACTTAATTTTATGCAAATTTTTACCAGAGCCCTGACTATATGCAGGGCTTCTGTATAATTTAAATGGTGAAATAAGGAAACCAGGAGCTGAAAATTGTCGTGAAGTGGAGCATTTCCCTGCCCTTGCAGCTGTCCTGTGACTGATTGTCACCAAGGTGCCCATCCTCCCACTGGATCAGTGCTAATGTATTTCCTCACATAGGCAGGAGCAATTCTTCCTAGCTTCTTCCTCTTACCTCATGACTCTACAATAAAATATTACACAAATTTGAATCTTTACTATTGTCAAAAGGTCACTTTTACAGTGATGGTGGGCAAATTTATAAATTACATACATGGTAGGGTCTTTCTGGGTCAGATTTTTTTATAAGACAGGCAAACTGCTCATTAAGCCTAACCTGAAGGACCCTGTTCTTCTCTTATCCTTGCAAATATAGAATTCAGCAAATCCACTGGAGGAAACTGCAAATCCAAGTTCACTGATGAGTTCAGTGGTGCTGTTCCTGTTGAAATCCTGTGTCACTTGAGTTGATCCACCTTGTATTATCATACAACTCTTTTGGAAAAAATTGGATGTGTTTGCAGGTTTACGTTCCTGCATCTTCCTTCATGCAATGTCATAAAAATTCATGTTTTGAAACTAAGTGAATTGCCTGTAGACCAGACTATGTAGCTGAGATTTTTCTCCTGTCATTTGCTTTGTCTGACATCAAGGTATGTAAAATTGAAAAAAAAAAAAAATCAATGAGAAGCTGAGGACCTTAATTACCAGTAAGGGTTGATTAATAACAGTCTCTATTTCCTCTTTCTTTTCCTCTTCTCCAAACATTCAATGGTGGTACCAGATACACAAATTAGAAAACTCTGTGCAAGTGAGGCAATTTTCTTTTACCATGAAACCTTTGCTTTTAGTGCTCCATGAAAGCAAGGCGAAGTCTATCAAAATGGCATTAAAAGATGAGCTGCTGGACTGAATTAGCAAACAGGTTTTAGAGAATCTAAAGTAGGGAAAAAAAAGAAAGAGATATGATTAAAATGTTGATATGATGAATAAGGAGACAGAAAAAAACAAATGGGCAATCTTTTAATTTTAGAAAAAAATAAGTTTTCCTCTACACCTTTCAATTTTCCACCAGTTCACAAGTTTTCAGTAAACGTATGAATATATTTATAGACATATATCTATGCATGTATGCATATGTGCACAGACACACACAGCTATCAGTCTTCAGCTGATGTGAAACAACCTTTTTTCTAATACCTTTTTCCTGTGATAACATAATGGCTACTGTTTAGTTAAAAACTTGTATACAATCCTTCGCTCAGAACCCAGATTTCTCATAAAGTGGTTTTATATAATGTTAATACAGCCAGCACTTCCAAGAAAATATATCTGGTATCCCCTGTGTGACTACTATGGTTTTGTTAGATTCACTTTTATTATCAATAATCATTCCACAATTTTCTTCATTTTATCACAAGGTATTTGTTTTCTTGTGAGTGAATGTTTGTGCAGCTTATGATCTCATTACAATCAATAGCAATATCTTGCAGCATTAAAGGCAACAATACACAGAAAAAAATATGTTTTTTAACCACTTCAAAATTTCCTTTTTTTTCCCCATCACTCAGAACATTTTTAAAGGTTACTGGAGCTACTGTTTTTCACAGTCTTTGAAACTCCAGAGTACCTTCCATCAGCACCTATAAGGAGAGCCATACATTTTCAATCTGTTGAAAATAATTGTGTGGAAAAACCCATTCTGTTGCTTCCAGACACAATCCAATCAGTGTAATGGTTTTTGAGAAAGAATGAACTATATTCACATTTCATTCATGTAAAGAATGAGATAATAGAAGACTTTCATGGTACATGAGCACCCTGCAGGTACTGCAGTTTGCTGCAGCATACATAAGGCGTTGTTGGGTTCATTGCATAAGGAAAAATCTCTCTTAAATTGTGCTCTTCCCCCATGCTTCAAATACATATTTTTTTTAATGGACTAAAGCAGGAACTGGAGGGATTTTGCACCTCAGTAGGACTTTGGCTTTTGAATGGCAACTCTGATGTTCTGGAAGAGCTTGCCATAATTCTTCTTCTTTAATAAACTTAAATTGACTCAAACAGCAGATACCAGGGCCCTCAACATCAAATTTGGATCATTATTTCGCAATCAGACAAAGAAAAGTCCTAAAACAAAAACAACCAAGGAAATTAACATCTTGTTTCTTTTTGGTATTCTCTGGTCCTCCTGCTACTTTTGTCTGGTTTTCAGTTTTAATTGAAATTCTGTAACAGCAGAGTTCAAACATGGAATAGATGTCAGCCAGTGTACTGCAGCAGCAGCACTGCTGGAGAGGTGCGGTTGTTTGACAAAGAATGTTCTTTTGCTTTTTATAGCACACCATTGTTATCAGTTTCCTTTTTATTGTAGAGGGAAAGATAGCTGTCACTTTTGTGTTCTAACACTGTGCCCATGACAATTCCTCCTCAGCTGCTCATACCTCTCCAAATCACAATCCTCGTGAGCTGAGCCTGCTCACATTCACTCTGCACACAGATGCAACTGATTTGAGAAAGAATGTGTTAACAAAGATATATCATTAAATTAAAGGTTGCAGAAAAAATGTAGAGCTGCAGATATTCAAACATGTTAGAGAAGTGAGTTTTGAACAGTGATGACTAGAATTTGCTCTATCTTGACTTGTTTGACTTTATAGATGTTAACTGATTGATTTTAATTCTAGAGATGTTAATGCTTAACTGGTATATAATCTGTATACATATATAAATGAGCAATAGAAAAAGTATGCAGGCAAAAATGAGTTATTGAAGAAAAACCTTGCATGGCTCAACATTACTAAGCAGCATGAAAAATTTCTTAGCAAGAAGCTAACATGCAATCCTTGTACTTAATTTTAAATTGTTTAGTCTCTTGGATCAGTTCTAAACAGTGCTCAGGATAGATCATAGGTATGTTGTATCTGCAGAGCACCACTTTTATTACAGAAATAAAGATTTGTGTTATTTATTTGCTTTGTTAATGCAACGTTGTCACTGGCAGCGTTTATATTAATCCTCATCAAATCTTTCTAGAAAAATAAAATATGTAGTACAACTGCATCTGTAATATAGGATTTGTAGGTCTAGGGTTGGCAGTCGGCAATCATGCCTGTTCACATACCTGTGTGATATGGCCCAGGTTAACAGATATTTTCAATTTCATGTGACCTACGTGAGTTCGCTTAGAAACTTCTCATGAAGGGGAAAATTCCTACATGATTTAGCAAAGCTTGTGAGTTCACTCACCCCTCGTCAGACCAGAGAACTATTTATGTTGTATATAAGTCTCATAAGTTTATGTGACATGTTACTGGCTCATGAAAGCTTTTTATTTCACAGGATGCTCGTAATTTTTGGTAATGCTAGTCTTTCAGAGGTAATTCAAACTATTTTGGTTTATTGCATTGGATACATTTTTGTGGAGGCTAGGTGGTATCTATGCAGTTGAATTTGGAATGTTAAACACAAAATTTCACACTAAGGATGAATAATTCAGTTTTTGAGTTGATGGCAAGATAAGAATAAGTAGATTGCTGTCAAATGATCTTTATCTTATTTGTCAAGATAAAACACAGTCCCAAAGCCATAAACAGATTGTAAAGGAGACATTTCCTTCTTACCCTTTCTTTCACACTTTCAAAGATCTTTGCAAATCTGTCCAACTAAATTGGAGCACTTTTTTTTCTCTTTATAGGCTGGTACATTTTAAACAAGAAAAATCTTAAAAGACTTTACATATGCTTCCTCTTAAAACTATATTTATTTAGTGTATGCATATATATATATGCCCCAACGTCAATTTTACAACATATTTAAAACAAAGTTACAAAAACAAAACAGCTGCACATTTTCATATATAAAGCTTCAGCCAATATATCCAACCTTTTAGATTTATCAGCTATTTAAACTTAGGTAGCTTTATCTCTGACCACAGCTAGTATACTATTGTTCTCATAAATGATATTAATTAAAAAAGAAGTCTTCACCCTTTTCAGTCTCCCTTTACCTCCCAAAAGTCCATCTTCCAGAAGTGACATCTTGTCGAAATATAGGTCTATCAGCTTCTTCTTCCTCTCTACATATCTTTTTGAGCAGTGCCCCAGAGTGCAAAAAAAAAAAAAAAAAAAAAAATATTCTGACCAAATTAGGAACACATTTCCAAGTTGAATAGTAGTTCCAACCAGCAACAACTTTGGACTCAGAACAGGACCTCAGCTCATATAAATCAACATAAAATGTCTTTGAAACTGTAATAATTTGCATTTGCGTAAGATCTGGCCCTCATACAAGAAGATCATCACAAAAGAATTTATATCTCCCTACTTAATTATGCCAGACAAAAGGTATGTTGCTTTAATAAGGACAGAGATGTAGCTTCCAGAAGTGACCTGCCTTTGGTGAGACGAAGTTCTACTTACGCACTGCCAGGATCATCTGAATTTTTTTCTTTCTCTTCTCTTCTCTTCTCTTCTCTTCTCTTCTCTTCTCTTCTCTTCTCTTCTCTTCTCTTCTCTTCTCTTCTCTTCTCTCTTCTTGCTATTTGTTTTTAATTGAGCATTTAAATCTAACTGTAAAGACTTAGCAGGTTCTAGTTGTTTTCTGCTGAAGTTGTACTGGGACAAAAAGATTCTTCAAGGAAAAAATAAAGTCAGCTGAAATCAAGCAACAACAACCTAGGCAGTATTTAGACTTAAGACCTCTCACTCCTATTTTTCATTTTGCCTTAAATCTATTCTTTTAATCACTCATTCAAAGTTTTTTTTGTATTTTAAGGAATACTCTTCATGTTCTCCCTTTCAAGTTTCCTTAAAAAAATGAAATTGGGAACTTCTCCAATTACAAAATTTCTCCTGGAAAATCTCATACTAATATAGGTAAAGCATGTTAGAATAAGCAATTATTTTTGGAATTAAAAAAAATTTTTAGGAGTCTAATACTAAATTTACACAAAGACTTTGTCAGCTTTCTACAATTTTAGGCAATATTGTCTGACACAAAGATGTAATGTCCTGAACATTAGTGCAATTCCTTAACACCTCAGTATCTCTCTATAAAGTTGCACGGGCACCTCATTTTTCACTGATGCTGATGTATTTCTTCTGGGCTTTTGTCACACTCCTGGGTGTTCCTTGCAGTACCTCCAGCTGGATGTTGAGCTGTGTTCGTTGGTCCTTCTTTGGGGTCCAGGGCGGTCTGGTATTCACAAAGCACGTCTGCCTGGACAGGGCCTCTGAAAGCAAGATCCAGGCATGAGGCTGACAGGTGTTTGGACTAGGAAGGAACAAGAGGGGACACGGGGCTGGTCCCCACAAGGTGTGTCAGAGGGTGGGGACCCTGGGGAGTGTGATGGCACTTATCCACTGCCCTCACCACGGACAGCCTTTCCAGCATCTGATTTTTCATCCAAAGGTCTGACCTCATCCATGACACTGAGGGGCCTCTTTACCCCCTTTAAGGAATTTTTACCCTCCGAGGTAGCTGCTAACCAAAGTCCTGTGAGGGTCATTGTTAGTCTCCCAATGTTTGCATTTTACAGGGAGCTTGTATCTGACAAACTACATATTCAAAAAGCCCTGGCATGACTCAGGACAAGTCAGGAGAAGCTTGCTTTATAATGCTGCTTTGAGCAAACCCTTCAGATATCTTGTTTTTGAGTGACTGCTGGACCCCTCTGTCACCCTTCAACTGAAGAATATCCAGGCAAAGAAGATAACTACAAATTACTATTAATTACTTAGCCCTTGGAATCTATCTTTGGGGTTTTTTTTTAAGAAAAAAAATGTGCAGCATTATCTAAACACAAGGGGAGGGAGGTGCCCTCAGCTGTGGCTTGTATATTTCCTAGAGAAATATGTCCCATTCTCACAGTCCCATTCTTCTCTTGGAAGTAATACATGTAGCAAAACAACTGTGACTGAGGAGCAAAACCAAAATGCTTCATTGTTTTTAAATATTTTCCGTGTTTCTATTTAAATAATAAAATGGCTGAATCAGTACATCTTTTAGTGAATTTAAAGAATTATCATGTTCATAAAAGAGTGGCACTTATCTCTGTACTTAATGTTTCTGAGAGAAAATCACTTATCACTGGATTACAAGTTCCTTTGGGGTTTGTGAGAGGGAGGGAAATGAATTTTCTTGATACTCAGCAACTTAAACAGCATATAAAATTACATTTGTCTTTCCCATTGCAGTCTAGTACTGGAAGAGGTTGTATGTTTAGGAAGAAGTCACCCTGAATTTGTTGCCTCACTCATCTGATAGACCCTAGATGTACTGAATTTCCAAGAATTGTGAGCTTACTTAGTGTGAAACATGTCCCTTTCCCAGTAGGATGCATATGGTAAGCACCAGTGAGTGGTTGGGGCCCGAAACCAGGTTCTGTGCAGAGAGCTGTTCAAACCCTGCCAGCTTGCTTTACAGACCGCACCAGAGCAAAGACAAGCAGCACAAACTCCTAACTTTGCCACCTCCTCTTAGAATATCTAAATGCACTTGATGGTGACATTACACTGATTTGTGTTTCTGCAAGGGTGAAATTCAAATGCTGGCTTGTTTGGAAGAGTTCTGAACTTTGTGTCAATTAATATATAGGGGAGTTTATTGTATCTAATTAATGAATTAATTAAGATTTTGCTGTGCTTAGAAACATGTACCTAGAGTGGAAAACAGGAAAACTTCATAAGAGATGAGGGAAGTATTCTGCTGGAAAACGTGAGTTTCTGAAATGTACGAGTTTCAAAGAGCTGCTGTTGCCTAAAAGAAAACAGTGAGAAATATTGCATTGGGATGTGTTCTACTTATTTATTTCTTCCCCTTGCTTTTACTAGTTGGGCTATTTACATGAAAACATCATCTTTGTTCCTTAAGAGTTCATCAGCTGCTTGTTCCCTGCCTGAAGTCAAAATAATGCTATGTTTGTGAGATTTTAATCACCTCTACTGCAAACAATTCTGAAATTATAAACAGAAGATTATGACTTCAAGTGGGAACTAAGTGGCAGGAGCTGATGAACTCTTAAAAGCAAAGATCCTGTTATCATGCAAATGCTTCCAGTAATGAAGAAAATGAAGAAAAAATAATGTAAAAAATCTAAATATGAGCATCTGAATCACAGACAGTAGCGGGTCTTTCAGACAGTATAACGATAGTTGAAATTATTTCATAGTAAGCTTATAAAGCCATGCTAGCAATTATTATTTCACTATATATCCATTTTTGCATCTGTAATATTTCTTTTTCATTAGCAGGTTTGGGGTTTTGGGTTCTTTTGAAAAACAGTCTTACAAGAGCATCCCATTTTTTAAAAAGAATCTCATCATAGCACATGCTTTTCATAGAATCGTAGAACCATAGAATTGCTTGTTTAGAAAAGACCTTTGAGATCATCGAGTCCAATTGTGCATGGTTTATACTACAGTTTCTCTGTCCTTCCAGATGAACAATGCTGAGGAAGTCAGGAATAAACCTGAAATGTTTGGCTTCAAGGATACCAACAGAAGAAGCCAGCCAGCCTACACGTGTGCCATTGCCTGCACAGCAGCAGTACAGTTGCTCTCCAAACGACCCCTTCACCTCAACTGTGTGCATTGATTTTTCATCTCCAAGGTAAGATACTCAGAAAAAAAGCATTTGACACCAGCCTACCTTCTCAAAGGTTTGCACTGGTGTTGGTGCACACAACTCTATATTTCACTGCTTTTCCTTACAGGGAATGATTGCAAGTGTTCTGCTTAGCATATTTATGAAGGTTTCATTGATATCATTTTTCTCTTGATTGATGTCAGCTTATTAATGCTGGTCAGCTGAGCTACGGCACTGTTCAGAGAGACCTGCTCTTCTCATGTAGGTTGTGTATATTTGGACTGCCCTGAAAATCCCTGGCAAATCTTGACACATCCACTTAAAAAGCTGTTTGCTCCCAGTATGCTCTTTGAACTGCACTCAGCCTCTGTAGTAAGTAGCTAGCTATTTATGGCTATCACTGAATTATATGTAGTGTTTAGGGACCTCTGTACAAGATTCCTTTAAACTTGCTTTATGTATTTTTGAAGTGTGTTTTATTTGCAGCAGCCAGGCGGATGGCCTGAAACGCCGTTTCAGAGATTGCAGTCGCTGCTGGCATAAGAATGGGAAGACACTAACAGCTGGAGACACCTCCAAGGCCACTGAGTCTAGTAGAGGTGAGCTGGTCCAGAAAACATGATTCACCAGAGGACTGAGGTATAGCCCAGTTTCCAGAGGGCAGAACTAGTCAGAGCAAAACTGAAGTAACCAAGATAAACCTAAGGTGATATGTAGGCAGATAGTGCTTTGACCACTGAAGTCCTGGTATATGCATAATTGCCTGAAAGTTAAAGTGTCTGTAAGGCAGGATGGAAGTGAGATTAAGGATACAACAGCCATTATTCATATCATGATTCTTTATGATGGTATGGTAATCAGGTGAAAACGGAGGTTTCACCAGAACTGCACTTTGAGAAAATGGCTGATATTTGTTAGATTACAGGGTTTCTGTATATTTGCTTTGCTAACTGAGCTTCAGTTACTCTAAACATACAATTGCATGCCATGTGATGAGAACAACACAGACTGCAAAAACAGCTTCCAAATTCTAAAAACAGACATTGAGTAAAATTTGTCACCTCAAAGGACTAGCATAAGATTTAATATGACTTGCTCTGGTAATGCTTGCTACCTTGCTTGAAGTTTCATCCTCCAGGACAAATAAATGCATAAAAATTCAGGTTTTATTTAAGTAAATTGCTGGCTTTGTGTTGAAGAGTATATATCTTTAATATATTACTGAGGTGCATTTTGAAAGTGCCTAAATCAGAAATCTAATAAAATAAAATTACTTCTCAAAATTTTGTGGAAATGAAGGAAGACATTTATCTCCAAAGTTTATTTCAGTACTACCTTACTGAGACTGAAAGTTGTGGAACTTCAGTCACATTTACACAATAGTTTGAAGATTTTTGTGGAATTTCACCATACTCTTTCCTACATAAAGTTTACCTTCAATTTGATACATTTAAGAAATTTTAACTAATCCAAACCAAGATCTTCAAAGGGCACATACCTGACAGCACATGCAGTTATGTGTTCAGTAGCCTTAGTTCAGCTACAGAAGCATTTAGATATCTGTATCTTACTGTGTTTTCTCTGAAGACTATATGCCAAAAAGAAATTTCATGTCATCATTTATATCCTATATATTATTTCTGTAAAGCTTTTTTGCAAAACTCACAGAGCTGAAGGAAAAACCTATTCCAGTTTTGGTCATAGTTAAGACAATGGTTTTTATATTCTTATTGCTCAACCTTGTAATTTAATGGTAAATCCCACAGGTTTGGATTAAGTTAATAGACCATATTAGACAGTCACCTTTAAAAGACAAAAAACTTTCCTAAGCACTACTGCTTAATACAACAAATTTTACTCTGAGGGTACAGAAATCAGAAAGTTAAATAAAATGTATTATTCTTAAATAGCCTAACCATTTCTAAGTCAGCAGCATGAATTTAGGGACCTAATTAAATGTGACACTTTAATTTTACACTCAACCGTACTACTTAGATCTATGCTTTTTTCTGTTTAAATACAGAATCATAGAATCAAAGAA
>NW_010294906.1:0-2762 GCF_000700745.2 Antrostomus carolinensis
TTTTTTTTTTTTTTCCCACAAGAATAGCTGTAAGCACAATTTCAGATTCATCCTTCTTTCTCCAAAGCTCTGGAGCATACATGTGTTTCTCCAAAGCCAATGTTGAATAGAATGGGCTTTCACACATGGCAAAATGTTTTCTAAATTAAAATCTTGGTTGGTTACTGCAGAAGAATTTTGGTTGTGGTATACTGCTGCTCCCTAGATTTTGGAAGAGAGTGTTTCAAGCAGCATAAGCAGTAGTTACTCCTTAGGCTGAACAGGAACTGATTTTTCTCTTGATCTTCCAAACTGATGTTGACTATTTGATGTTAAACTATTGAACTCAGCTTAATGCACTGATGATGTTTATTGTCTTAGCAAATAACATCTGTCCACCTGTAATGGACATGAAATACCCCCTGTGTTACGTGACCAAACTTTCTGACACTGACGCTTTAAGTTCTTAATGTGTGTGGGTTTTTTTTCCCTGAAATCCAGTATATTGTTGCAGAAAGATAATGACACTGTGCCAGATGAAGAGCAGTTGACCTGTAAAACACAGCTGCGTTGAGCAATGTTTATTGACAATTTTGATATACTGAACTGATTCTTCGTACCAAACCAGCTGGTAACTAACATGAAGCTTATATCTATCAGCACATCTTGTTTTGTAAAGCACAGGAGCTTTGAAATATTTAATGTATTTCATTTGTTATTCATGCTGCAGTCAAGCACTAATTTGTGTCTTTATAGTTCAAATTATTAAAGAATTTTGTTTAAAATAGAATTTTTCCCAGGGTTTTTTTTTTTAGGGAGGGAAACCTTTTTCTTGACTTTCGCTTTGCACAGGGCTGGCTGCTGGTTCATGGTGATGCAGTTCAGTAGATGGGTGGTCTTGGCTGGTGGGTGCACAGGTAGAACAGTGGGATTTGTAGGACCTGCAGCCTGGAGGTGTTTAAAAGATGGGTAGATGGGGTGCTCAGAGATATGGTTTAGTAGTGGACAGGTACAGTTGGACTCAATGATCTCAATGGTCTTTTCCAACCAGGAGATTTGATGATTCTATGAGGACACTGCTTGTCTTCAGCTACCACAGTCTGAGGGCCCGTGGTAGTAGCACAAAGCTTGGTCATCTTGGCTTCTTCCCTGCAGCCATCCTGCAAAACCAGAAATATTATAAATTGGAGATGTGATTGTGTTCATTTTGAACTCCAGTGCAAGGCTCTGGGGTTCTTCAATCTTCACTGCCCTGTGCTGGGCCCCTTTGAGCACTGGACCTTGCTCGGAGTTGTAGCGCTGACTGCAAATGGTGCAGGATCTTCTCACCTTCAAAGGAATTCCCCAGCACGCACCAGTGAGAGGGGAAATGAGGTTCCTCACATAGGTGGGAGAGGAAAAGGCAGGAGTCAGGTGAATGTGCCATCACTTGGAGAAGCAGTTTGCAGATCCTTTGTCTCATCCTTTTCCTGTTTCTGTTGGTGAGAGAGGAGGATGATCACTGCAGGGCAGAACCTCTCCAGCCAGAAATGATGGACCAGTAGGGACTTACCCAGCAAAGTCTCGTCACAACCCCAGCAGCCAGGGTCAGGTAGTGACAATCAGGTATTTCCCCCACTTCAGGCAGCTCTGTCAGGTCCTACTCCCAGAATCACAGAATTGCCTTGATTTTAAAAGACCTCAAAGATCATTGAGTCCAGTCATTAACCCAACACTGACAAGTCCCCGACTAACCCATGTCCCTCAGCACTGTGTCTACACAACTCTTCAATCCCTCCAGGGATGGAGACCCCATATTCATAGAATCACAGACTGGTTTGGATTGGAAGGGACCTTAAAGATCATCCAGTCCCAACCCCCCTGCCATCAGCAGGGACACCTTCCACTAGAACAGGCTGCTCAAAGCCTCCCAACCTGGCCTTCAACACTTCCAGGGTGGAGCAGCCACAGCTTCTCTGCCCAACCTGGGACACTGGCTCACCACCCTCACACCAGCGAATTTCTTCCTCACATCTCATCTCCATCTCCCCTCTGACACTTTCAAGCCATCACCCCTTGTTCTCTCACTCCCTGCCCTTGGACAAAGTCCCTCCCCAGCCTTCCTGGAACCCCTTCAGGTACTGGGAGGCCGCTGGAAGGTCTCCCTGGAGACCTCTTCTCCATCTTGTCTCTATTGCAGCTGTATCTCTGCAGGGACAACTTTGAACTAAATATTTGGGAGCCAAACCACAGGTCAGGAAACCTCACAGCCAGTGGTGTAACTGTCTGGGGGAACCCGTGCCACCTCCCCTGGGTGCTTGCTCTGTGGTGCTGCACACAGAGGCCCATCCACGCTCTGCAGACAAGTGTTGCCTGAAGGCTGGGTTGGGTGAAAGCCAGCTTTGTGTTTTGAGCTTGCGGCTAGCCTAGAACTGAGTAATACTTGGAAATTTCCCTGGGGATAAAAACATTGTGGTTCTGTCAAAGACCTCCTCCCAACCAGAAAATTCAATTTTGAGCTTGACAATTCCCTTTCAAGACTGCAGATTTACTTGCAGCTTTATTAATTTCCCATTCCCTCGCTCCCCCCCTTGGTTTTTTCTTTATTCAGCCTGTTCAGCTGAAGCTACATACAAATTCCCTGACCTGTGGTTTGGCCCCTCTATATTCAGTTCAAGGTTGTCCCTGCAGAGATACAGCTGCTAGACACAAGCTGGAGAAGAGAAGGCTCCAGGGAGACCTTCTAGCAGCTTTCCAATACCTGAAGGGGCTCCTGGAAGGGTGGGGAGGGACTCTGTCAAAGG
>NW_010294906.1:2845-5982 GCF_000700745.2 Antrostomus carolinensis
GTCAGACACTGGAACAGGTTGTCCAGAGAAGCTGTGGCTGCTCCTCCCTGGAAGTGTTGAAGGCCAGGCTGGATGAGGCTTTGAGCAACGTGGTCTAGTGGAAGGTGTCCCTGCTAATGGCAGGGGGGTTGGAAATGGATGGTCTTTAAGGTCCCTTCCAACCCAGACCAGTCTGTGGTTCTATAATTAACAGATACAGGACAAGGACAAATGTCTGGATTCACCCTCAGTCACCTGAGAGGAAATAATGTGTTGAGACCTGGAGCTCAAGGAGGTCTCCTGCACCCTGAGCAGGAACAGAGCTGGGATGATGTCCTCATTCACTTCTGCATGTGAGGGCCCCTCTGTTTGCCAACACAGAACTAATGTTGTGTGGAGCACCACATGTGATGGATAAAACATCCCAACCTACAAGCAAAAACTGCATGGACTTACTGTAGACCTGTTTTGCAATCAATCTAGTTAATTCAGCATCTTGGCTCCTGAATTCCTTACCCAGCTGAGATACCCCCAAGCTGCGTATCTCACCTCACTTCCATGCAACGCCCAAGGGTCTCAGTGCATGACACTTTCCAGCTGCTGCAACAATCCCAATAGCCACTGAAAAATATCCAACCTCATTAATCTCCTTCACTGAGACCGACTTTGTCATTTGCATGCAAGAGGCAACACACAGACTTAATGAAATTAGTGGTAATTAATGACACCGACACGCACCTAGAGCCAGCACATGGATCAGCCAGAGCTTCATGGTGGACCATGCACCCACAGCACAGCATCCAGCGACACCTGGAGACATCAAGGACTCTGACTTGGTGGTTCCTCATGGCTGAGATCAGGTAGGTGACCACTAATGATCCCACAGAAGTTGAATTAACCCAGTTTCTCTGCTGATGTAAACTGAGGTCCAACCCCTCGTTTATAGGCTGGCAGAGCCGCGGTGATTTATGTGGATGTCTGACCTTAGCGCTGCTTTTTCCTCGTAGCTGCTGTGTTGACTCACTGCTGAACAGTGCAACCGAGTAAATTGGTTAAAATATTGCTGTATTGTAGAAGCCTGCGGAGAAGTCCACCTTCCTCAGGTAAGAGAAGGGTTGAACACGACAGCCAAATCCATTCTGCACCCAGGGAAACCTGTCCAGGCACTTGTGAGTCATTGCTTAAAAAGATTTTCTTCGTTTGGAGTCCTCAAAGGGTTTTTTTTCTTCCTATTTGTTTTTTTTAATTTAATCTTCTTGTTTTTAACATCCTACCTTGGCTGGAATGAAAACAAGATCACAGAATCCCAGAATGGTGGGGGTTGGAAGGGACCTCAGGAGATCATCTAGTCCAACCCCCCTGCCAAAGCAGGTTCCCTACTGGGCACCACCGAGAAGAGCCCGGCCCCATCCATTTGGCCCCCACATTTCCGATATTTATAGGCATAGATCAGATCCCCTCTCAGGCTGCTCTTCTCCAGGCTGAACAGTCCCAGCTCTCTCAGCCTCTCCTCACATGGGAGATGCTCCAGGCCCCTCATCATCTTTTTGGCCTCTGCTGGACTCTCTCCAGTAGATCCCTGTCCCTCTGGAACTGGGGAGCCCAGAACTGGACACAACACTCCAGATGTGGCCTCACCAGGGCAGAGTAGAGGGGGAGGAGAACCTCCCTCGACCTGCTGGCCACACTCTTTTTAATGCCCCCCAGGATACTGGTGGCCTTCCTGGCCACAAGGACACACTGCTGGCTCACTGCTGTGAAGGAATGGTCCGTGTCAATGGGAAGAGTAAAACCCTACTGCTCTTGCTTTAAGACCTCATTTCTTTTTTTTCTTGGCTTGGCTGATGAGAAGTAGCTCACACGGTTCTTCAGAAGTGGTCAATGTGATACCTGCAGTCACTTGCACTGACCCAACCATCAGCCTGTGAGATTTCCTTTGGCAGAGCCTGGTTTGTAGGTCCAGGACAACACAGCCTTTCCAAGATGATGTTTGGAACCTCCAAAGACAGGGATGCCATAGTCTCCCCTGCCTTCCTTCTCCAAAGCCAGACTCGAGAAGCTTACCCTCATGTCTAAATTAGATACAAGCTTTGTCCCTCCTTTGGGCTTTTCTCCTTGTAAAAAGCTGGGTGTGAACAACCACAACCAGAGAGGTTGTGGAGTCTCCATCTCTGGAGATGTTCAAAACCCACATGGACACTTTCCTGTGCAACCTGGTGTAGGAACCTGCTTTGGCAGGGGGGTTGGACTGGATGATCTCCAGAGGTCCCACCATTCTGTGATTCTGTGAACTGGGATTTTTCCATCTTCCTTTTTTTCTCTGAATTATCAGTGTCACTGAACTGGATTTTTTTTTTTTAACATCACTGATGTGGATTATTTTTTTTATTTCCACGTCTTTAGAGTTTAAATAGAAACTTCTCATTTCTGAAACATTTTTTCCTCTATCTCTTTTTGGCATCAATACTCTCTTTTTGGCACAGACTGACAGCAATGAAAAGATATTTCGTTGGCTGTGGAGATCATTAGACTTATTAAAACACCATATGCAAAGAGGAAACAATCTGGATGCTTTGGGATGGATTTATGTCCTTGGGCAATATGATTTCCCAGCCTCACACATGATGATTGATCTTTTTTGTGTGAGATGACCTCTGCTGAGTCTTTTTTTCTCTCTTTTTTCCCCTTTAAAACACAGGGATGCCCATGTGAGAGAGCCATCTCCCTGGGAACCCTCTGAGCAAGACCAAAGGCTCTTGAAGGATGAAGCACCCAGGTCAGGCATCCCAAGTCTATCCCACTGGCTCCATGAAGCAGCAAATACCTCCTTCCACAGCCCAGACCAGCTGAGGTCCACTGAAAGCACCATAACAAGTCCAAGGGCTGGATTTAGGCTTCAAACACCCACCCAGATGAAACAAGAGGTTCCACCAAGAATTTAAGGCAAAGCTATTAATTTTTTCTCTGCTTTCTCATCCCAAACACTTCACACAACACACTTGTTTGCTAATTAATACAACGCTTTCCGTGTGACTGACAAGTAAGTGAGATTACTTGTGTTATTAAAAAATAAGGAGGACCTCAGATTGTAAGGAGGGTATAATTATCTAGCTGGCTGCTGTCCCCTGTTGCTAGCCCAGGATATTAATTATTTTCCT
>NW_010294906.1:6002-14714 GCF_000700745.2 Antrostomus carolinensis
TTCAGAGGGAAGATAGCCAAGGTGTGAATCAGCCCTGCCACTTCTTGCAACACCTGTCTTTTCCCTAGATCTCCTCTCCAAATCCCAGCCAGGTCTGGCAGCATTAATGAGATCAGGGGTAATTACAGCACGAGCCAGGAGCGTTGCAGAGTCGGAAGAAAATTGGCTTAACTGCTCTTCTTTCCACATTGCAAACCAGAAAATGCTAATTGTGAACTGGATATATTTTCCTCTGACAGACAGATGAACATTTCTTTTTTTGCAGGATCAGAGGTTTCCTGGTTCCTTCTCTGTTGCTTGGCCTGTGGACTGCACGACGCCATCTCCTTTAGAAAAAAAAAACCACCAAGAATCTGAAACGCAAAAAAAGCCCAAATTCTCGACTTGTGTACACTGCCCAGCAGCCCAGACCTGCATCTTCGTGTGAGTGAAAGTAGCTATGACACAAATTTAATGAGGCAACAGCTTCTTGGCAGCACCATGAGTCTGCTCAGAAACTGTATCTAATTATTCATTTACTTGACTAATGCAGTTGTGTTGTGCAGAAGAGCCGGGAAAGCTTTCTGGAGGGCTCAGGAAATGAGTTTGGGTTTTTTTTAAATAATACCATAGCTAACTCAGCAGGGTTGGCTGAAAATTAGATGGGAGGCTGAGGGGACCTTCTGGCTCTGGCCAAGTCCCTGAAAGGAGGGTGGAGAGAGGTGGGGGTGGGTCTGTTCAACCGAGGAACCAGTGACAAGATAAGAGGAAATGGCCTCAAGTTGCACCAAGGGCAGTTGAGATGGGATGTGAGGAAGAATTTCTTTGCTGAAAGGGTTCTGAGGCATTGGAAGGGGTTGCCCAGGGCAGTGGTGGAGTCCCCATCCCTGGAGGGATTGAAGAGTCGTGTAGACATAGTGCTGAGGGACATGGGTTAGTCAGGGACTTGTCAGTGTTGGGTTCATGATTGGACTTGATGATCTTAAAGGGCTTTTCCAATTGAGGCAATTCTGGGATACTGTGATAGTTTTGGGGTTGATGGAGGAGCCTTCCCAGGAACCCTTTGAAGATTGAGAGAGCCTCAACACCATGTATGCAATGCATGAACCTGCATTGGATACACAGACAATTTAAAATTAATGTCTTATTCTCCTCAAGGTTTCTGATTGAGATATCCCTGTTCTCTAAAACTTTGGGAAAAAAAAAAGGGGGAATCAAAGCATGTGAGATGCCATTGTTATCGTTGTCATCTGTATTACTGGTGTGCGAGGCGAGTGTCTGCGCAACACAGATGGTAACCAGCAGTCTCCTCAGCAGTGCTGGGTAACTGCTGCTTTCCCCAGTGTATGATAAAAAGGTGTATCCAGAACTTTTAAAATGATGGTTGTGTCCATTTCACAAACTGGCAGCAATGAAAAACTATTGGTGTCAAAGATCTCTTGAAGAAAAGTACATTTGGGAACATCTCCTTCTCCTACACACTCATTTTTGGCTACAGTACAGTATTTTCTCCTCAAATCTACAGCTTGCAGAGGAGGAAAGGGCAGAAGCCAATCGTTAGACACTGCAAGACAAGAGGATGATTTCTGAGTGTGCATTGAGGAGCTGTACCCAAGTCAGGGCTCTGGTGGACTCCCAAACACAGCAGCTGAATGATGGTTCAAGGGTTGGACGAGGATGCTGAGCAGTGCCTCGCTGTTGGGTTTACACAAAGAATTATGTGGCTGTTGTTTGTTCCCACACTCTCAGCTCCACTTTTCCAGCCAGTCTGTACTGCAGCAAATAAATCTCAGCTGCATTAATGGTTTTATGCTTGCCTAGTGTTGGAAGCTAAGCCCGGATGAAGCTGAGATGTAGAGGTGACCTCTCTAATTAATACTCAGACAACTTCCCCAAGCTCTGTAATCAGAGACAGTTCAGGAGCAGAGGTTGGAGTTGGTTTCCTCACCAAGTGCAGGAGTCAGCACAAATGCTGGAGTTGCTGCATGCTGATGTTGGGGTCAAGGTTAGGCTGATAAGTGATGCATAGAAGGAAATACTCTAGGAGCCTCCAGGACATGTCCTAGAGATGTTCTTTGCCAAAAGGAGAGTAGGTGATAGAGTGAAAATATTTGCCTTGGTAATGGTGAGGAAATTCCCAGATGACAAGTTCTCATGGGATGAGTGTGATGGAAACATGGATGCGTGGTTCCTGGTGCAGGGGGTTGAGGAGACTCTTGGGACACATGGCCACCACAGCAAATTAACCTCAGCCCCTCTGAAACCTCCATTTGTTTGAAATGCAAGAGATGTAAGTGGCCAACCTACAGGTCCTGGTGGGTGTTGGAGGTAGCTCAGTCAGAAATATATTGCACAAAATGAGTAAATCCCTGGAGACATTTGTCCTTTCAGATCCACTGGCTACTCATCTTACTGTCTTGTCTTGTAGGGAATCATCTGAGTCATCTTTGACCTTGTCATCTTCTGGGAGCTTGCTCTACACACATTGGTCAAGGGTGTTCTAATGAGGTCCAACATTTGCCTGTTTCTCCTCCCCAGAGCTGGCCACTCTAAAAGCCAAGGAGGGCAGTCCAGAAATGACATCTGAGGATCACCATCTGGAAGGACAAAGTCTCTTCTGACACAGGAACAAGGTGATGTTTTGATGTATCTACACGTTATAAATGGGCAGTATTTTTAGGCAACTGGGAAACAAAGAGAAACTCAAAACATGGCAGTTTTCTAAAATTTGCTTAGGAAGAGCAAATCCTGCCTTTCTCTGAGTCCTTCAGAAAGAAGCCACCAGTTTGCACAGCAAGCATGACTGGAAGCAGAGGGAACTCAGTCTCAGTTACACCAGTGTAAATCCAAAGTCATTCCACCAATGCCAGCATCGATTTAGGCTCGTGAAGCCACAATCAGAACTTGTCCTCATATCCCAACAAGCTGCTTATCTGCAAGAAGAATTGTGTGGAAGAGCCTTGATGTGCATCCCTGCCTTGCCTGGCAGAGATGTTCTTGGGAGCTGCTGGAAACGGGAGCTCCAGATGTTTGTCTGCTGGGAGCTGAAGGTGGAGATGGTGACAGAGGGGAAAAAAAACCCTGTAATTAGTGTTTGGGTTTTTTTTCCTTTTGTCTCTGGGGTGCACAAGAGAATCAGCAGGACAAATGCCTAAAAGGCTCTTGGCTGGACAGTTTGGAGTCAGCATTTGTTAGGATGGATTCTGACCTGTCATAAATAAAGAGGAGCTGAGAGGATAATGGTGCCATTTGCTCCTTTCATTTCTCTCTGCTCCAGACAACGTGGGTTTGCTGGCAATTCACTTATTTTCCAAACCATCTCACTTCTCACTGTGGAAAACCCCATGAAAAAAATCAAGGTCATAGATTGAACTTCTATTACACTGTCTGCTCCAAGCAGAAGTGCATCCCCACCAAAGCAGGTCCTCTCCAGCTAGGTGGTCATGGCCAAGCAATGACCAAAGACCTGGAGGGTTTGTGGCCAAGAGATGGTATTGACTTCCAGGCTCTTCAGTGTTGCATGTGCCATAAGAAACCCTGGTGAAGTGGAAGCTCTTGGCCACTGCTTTGGCAGAGGGCAGGACCTGTGGGGTCTTACTGACTGACCCATACCTGGTCCTGGCATCCTATTGGGGTTTCAGGAAAGATTTTGTTCTTTCCAGTTGAGGAGGAACATAAGGGAAATGGTGCTGGGAGTTGTTATCTCTATGTTAATGCAGCAAAAGGATGGATGGTAGGTAAGATGGAGGTGTACCATTGGCTGTTACTCAGTTCTCTCCTATTCCTAGGTCCATCAGGTGATGTCTGGAAGCCTTGAAAATTTGAGGGTTTCTCTGCTCTATTGGGAAGATGGGTTCAGGCTCTGGGAAAACCCAGGAACAGAGGGTCCATGTCACATGTGGCTCCTGGAACAGAGAAGGAATTACGGTGTGTTAAGAGGGTGGGAGGTGCTCACATCTGCCTTCTCCAAGTTGCCCTTTAGGTGCTATCTCCCCATTCACAGAATCCCAGAATTGCCTCAATTGGAAAAGCCCTTTAAGCTCATCAAGTCCAATCATGAACCCAACACTGACAAGTCCCCGACTAACCCATGTCCCTCAGCACTATGTCTACACGACTCTTCAATCCCTCCAGGGATGGGGACTCCACCACTGCCCTGGGCAACTCCTTCCAATGCCTCAGAACCCTTTCAGCAAATAAATTCTTCCTCACATCCAACTTCAACTTTCCTAAATGTCCCAGCAGTTTATCTGGTCAGCTGCCTGGCTGCAAACCCAGCTGGGGTTTAGCCAGGACACTTGCCCCAACCTCATCTCCTTAGGTGCAGATTACTCCAAAGTGCTGCGGGGCTGGGCTGGCACGTTTGAGTTTAATTTCACAGCACATCCTTAGACCTGACTTTGCAACACCATCTTTTTTTTTCTCAGTACTTGGTCATTTTCTTCTGAAGTCGCTTATTCATAAGCAGGTGAGTACTTGTGTAGGAGAGCAGATTGATGCAGGTAGGAAAGCTGTTAGGGTAAGCCCAGCTCTCCTTTATGCACTGATGCTCTGATGGCCAAGGAAATGGGGACCTGAGCCCCATTTCCCACAGCTGTGCCACCTGGTGTCACCTCCAAGGAGGAGGATTCATGGTAGATGAGAAGATTAAATGTTCAAGCAGCCCTATGCTGCCAGAGCTTGATTTGTGATACCTAAGTTACCTTCTGTAGATATACTCATGGATAACCGTTCCTCTGCTGATTTACCTTGCTAACTTTCCAGGAGGTGGCCAGTCTCTCATGATCTCTCTGGGCCACAGCTCTCACTTTGATCTCAGCTACAACATCAACTCTCTTCTCCAGTATGAACCCTGATGTCATGTTTTCATTCCTCTTCAAGAAAGCTTCTTGCTGGTTGACTTTTGTCTTGCTTAATAGCAGCCAGCCCATTAAAAAGCTGCCTGATCAGTGACTCTGCAGAAGTCAGCGTGGATACAGACAATTAAGTGGGGAATTTAATGGTGTGGATTTCCCAGCAGTTATCAATTAGCACGAGATGTTTGCCAGGCAGCTGCTGTGCAGATCACGGCGCGGGCACATCCCAAACCATGGCTGATGCGTTTGCCGGGGCAGTGAGGTAGAGGGTGGGTTTCATCAGGGCTTATGATTTCCACCTCTTATTTTATGAAGAAACAGGAGGAAAATGGGCCTTTTGGTGATGAAAGGTTATGATATGGACCTTTGGATGGAAAAGTCTCCTCTGGCCAGGTACTGCTATCATTAGCTGCCATGATCACACTGCTGTCCTATGGAAGGTCATGCAATCAGCTACAAGGTGTGGATTTGTTGGCCTCTAGTGACTCTAGAGGTCATACCTGTGCAGCTTAGTAACTGATTTTCCTACCGTAGCTGATCCATGGTAGTGCATGGACAACTACCTGCAAGGAGGGTGGAGAGAGGTGCTTGTTGGACTCTTCTCCCAAGGACCAAGGGACAGGATAAGAGGAAATGGCCTCCATTTGCACCCAGGGCAGTTGAGATGGGATGTGAGGAAGAATTTCTTTGCTGAAAGGGTTCTGAGGCATTGGAAGGGGTTGCCCAGGGCAGTGGTGGAGTCCCCATCCCTGGAGGGATTGAAAAGTCGTGTAGACACAGTGCTGAGGGACATGGGTTAGTCATAGGGGACTGGTCAGTGTTGGGTTCATGACTGGACTCAATGATCTTAAAGGTCTTTTCCAATTGAGGCATTTCTGGGATTCTGTGAAACAGCCTCAAGTTGCAGCAGGGGAGGTTTAGATTGGATATGAGGAAAAATGTCTTTTTCAAAAGAGTTGTCAAGCATTGGAACAGGCTGCCCAGGGAAGTGGTGGAGCCACCATCCCTGGAGGTATTTAAAAGAAGTGTAGACGAAGTGCTTAGGGACATGATTGGACTCAATGATCTTAAAGGTCTTTTCCAACCAAACCGATTCTGTGATTCTGTGGTGGAGGAGAATGGAAAGGGAGGTGATAGCTGATCTTAGGGAGCTCTTAAACTAGGAGGAAAAGGATATTGCAAGGTCTAATAGCTGTGAGAAGATGCTGGTGAAGTTCAAATGGGAAATGAAACACAAGTATTAACAGAAAGGACATGCAGCTACTGGGACCATCTGCCAAGAGAGGTGGCAAAATCTCGGCCAAGGACCCGTCTGCATGAGTGACCAAAGTATCTCAGATGCCTGCTGAGACCTCCACCCCTGCTAAGCACATTGCTGTCTGCTGCCCAAGCATCTTTGTGGAAGGAGCATCACCAAGTTCAGCCCCTAGATGGACTTTGCAAGGGGGAACTGCCTGGCCCATACCTCACGGTGCTCCACAGGGTCTTCGTGAGCATCACAACGCTGCCTTTCAATAGCCTCAACTTCTCCATCGTGGTCAAGGACAGCAATTTGGCTTCTCATCCAAGAGCTGCTTCTGCCAAAAAAAACCAAGAGGAGTTGCTATAGTTTCCCATTTCGTTACCAAATGCTGGTCCTTTGGTCACAATGACCCCCATAAATAAAACAGCTAATTAACACCCTTCTCCTCCCACCACTGATTGACTATGACCTTGAACGACCTTGCTTATTTTAACTTTCTCGACCAGCTATTTTTGACAGCGAATAATTTAACATCCTTTTTGACCCCAGTCTTGTCTCTCTCCTGCCAACTGGCTCTGCAGTTTAAATGAACAGCGATAAATAAATACATATCTGCAGAGGGACCTAAATGACTCCCATTACTGGAGCATCTGAAGGCCTGCTTAAATAAATCAAGTGAGTAGGAGATTATGCTGCAATCATGTGGAGAGCAAAAGGAGAGAATACATTACTGCTATTCCTGAAGCTGCAACCAGGGCAAACAACTTGGTAAAATTCAGAAAAAATTAGGTTTAATTCAAGTGCAGATGATCAGAGGAATTGGAGTAGGTTCATTTCTTAATATCTTCAAAGAGGAGCAGAAAACTGCAACCTGATGAAATCAACAGATCGCTCTCACCAGGCAGCTCCTGCATTGAGGATGGGGTTGTTGGAGGTTGCTCCCTGCATCTCCACCCATGAAAATGAAGATATGGGCACCAGCCACCCACCTGCAGTCATTTTCTCAGTTTTCTCCACCAAACAAGCCCTCTGAGGGGGAGAGTTGGCCTCATAGGAGCAGGGATGGCAGGAATGGGCAGTTTTCCACTTCTCACTTCCCTAGGGCAGGTAGACTCTCACCTTGAGCCACTCCAGGACCGAACTTCACCTAGGAGGTTCCCTGTATGAGCAAGAACAACAGATTATTCCTGGGTGGGAGGAAAACCTCACTAAGTCATCTGCTTTGAAATCATAGAATCATAGAATGGTTTGGGTTGGAAGGGACCTTAAAGCTCATCAAGTTCCAACCCCCCTGCCAGCCGCAGGGACACCTTCCACTAGACCAGGTTGCTCAAAGCCTCATCCAGCCTGACCTTAAACACTTCCAGGGAGGGAGCATCTACAACTTCCTTGGGCAACCTGTTCCAGTGGCTGACCACCCTCACAGTGAAGAACTTCTTCCTAATATCTCATCTAAACCTCCCCTCTTTCAGCTTAAACCCATTTCCCCTTGTTTTGTCATTAACTGCCCTTATGAAAAGTCCTTCCCCAGCTTTCTTGTAGCCCCTTCAGGTACTGGGAGGCCGCTATAAGATCTCCCTGGAGCCTTCTCTTCTCCAGGCTGAACAGCCCCAACTCTCTCAGCCTGTCCTCACAGCAGAGCTGCTCCAGCCCTGGCATCATCCTGGTGGCCTCCTCTGGACTTGTTCTAACTGCTCCAGGTCTCTCTTGTGATGGGGGCTCCAGAACTGGACACAGTATTCCAGGTGGGGCCTTACAAGAGCAGAGTAGAGGGGCAGAATCACCTCCCTCGACCTGCTGGACACGCTTCTCTTGATGCAGCCCAGGACATGGGTATTGGCCTTCTGGGCTGCAAGCTCATGTTGTCTGCTCATGTTCAGCTTCTCATTCACCACCACTCCCAAGTCCTCCCAGAAGGAATAAGGAAATCCCATTTGTTGGAGAAATCACCGGCTGCAATTTTCCGCCTCCACTTTGCCTTTTACCATATTTCTACTTATTTTTGGGGTCCAGTTTTAAAGCGTCACTATTTCTTCCTTCCCCCCTTTGCACAGCCCTCGCGTCACCCTCGTCACCGTGGCCTCATTTGCATCAGGCCAAGGAGCAACGAAGCCTCGGTATAAATCATATTTACATCATTTTCCTTCCCCCCCTCTCTGCTGAGGCTGAAATCGAAAATGCAGCTGGGTTAATCGGTGAGATCTGGGCCTGTGACGCGAGCAGGCTGGGGGCTCCGCGTCCCTGCGGGGAGACGGGAGCGGCTGGGGACCTGCTCGCTGCCTGAATTCAGCCCAGGAGCTTTTCCCTAAAGCTTTCCAGCCTGTTAACAGAATAAAAACCAGGCTCCCACCGCTGATTCCTCTCAAGGGTGAGCCCGTTTTATCTTTTGTTTTGTTTTTCTTTCCTTCTCTTTATCACCTCTTCATCTGGTGTTCATCACCCTCCTGGCTGACAAACTCCCACACTTCCTACCCTTATAGGGGAAGCTGTGTGAGGAGAGGCTGAAGGCACTTGGATTGTTCAGCCTGGAGGAGACTGAGAGGAGATCTCCTGGGGGTCTAGAACTTCCTCCCAAGGGGAAGAGGAGGGGCAGGCGCTGAGCTCTTCTCTCTGGCCACCAACAAATGCCAGGAG
>NW_010294906.1:14940-16875 GCF_000700745.2 Antrostomus carolinensis
CCCAACTCACAACATTCCATGATTCTATTATATGATTCTATGGGGGTCCCCACATCCCCAGCACTGAGATGCTTTGGGGTCAAATAGGTGAAACAATGCAACAGGAATTTACCTCCATTGCTGTTAAACATTGCAGGTCAGCTTGGATGGGACTCTGAGCAACCTGATCTAGTTGAAGATGTCCCTGTCCCATGGCACTGGGGTTGGACTAGATGGCTTTTAAATATCCCTTCCAATCCAAACCATTCTATGAGTCTAAAGCAAGCCCATGGTGGCTAACTGGGCAGAAGGTGTCTGTACTGGTGGGAGGGATGATGGATGATGATATTGCTCATGGGAGAGCTCATTGCATCCTTCCAGTACTTGAAGGGAGCTTAGGAACAGGAGGGAGAGCGACTTTTGACATGGACAGACAGTGACAGGACAAGGAAATGGTTTTAATCTAAGAGAGAGGCGATTTAGGTGAGATATTGGGAGGAAATTTTTCACCCAGAGGGTGGTTGGTGAGACAGTGTCCCAGGTTGGCCAGAGAAGCTGTGGTTGCTCCTCCCTGGAAGTGTTGAAGGCCAGGTTGGATGAGGCTTTGAGCAACCTGGTCTAGTGGAAGGTGTCCCTGCTGATGGCAGAGGGGTTGGAACTGGATGATCTTTAAGGTCCCTTCCAACCCAAACCAGTCTGTGATTCTATATTAATTAGTTAATGCTGATGAAGTGTCTCCCCATTCAAGCACATCGCAAATCAAAATGGGCTCTATGGTCTCCCTGACCTCCCAGAGAGCAGCAGCAGCAGCCTGCTTGGTAGTTTTAGGGCCATTACTGATGATTTTGGGCTCGGATTTGGAGAACTGTGTAGGATCTACTCTTCCTTTGTCTTTTTTTTTCTCCCCCCTTTTGTTTTGGTCTTTGCCATTTGCTGCAGAAGTTTCCCACCATGGTTAGGGTGATGGTTCAGCACTGTGCCTGGCCAGGCTCTGGATCTAATATGGGGTCTTCAGTATGGGGTTCTAGATCTCTGTGGGGTTTAGGGTTATTTTCCTGGGTGATTTTTGATGAGGGGAGAGAAAAGAGGTTCATGAAACACCACTGATCTGGTTTTGAGGACAAGCAGATCACAGAAGCCCCAAGATAGAATCACAGAATAGTTTGGGTTGGAAGGGACCTTAAAGATCATCCAGTTCCAACTCCTCACAGATCTTTGGGGGAGAGGGAAAAACAAGCAGAGAGAAGGAAAACATTACAAAATGGCTTTTGATGCCAAAGAAAACATTTATGGAAGTACAGATTTTTAGCTTTCTTATTCCTTCAACTAATAAACCAATTAAAATTATTGTAACACAAATATCTCACCAATTGACTAAGTAATGAAATTATCATTAACAGGAAAATACCACGCACCTTAATATGAACAGTCCAGAAGACTTTCAGATAACAAGAAACTTGAGGAAAGGGCTGGCCCTAGAGGAGATGAATCACCCACATGATTCATGGTGACCACGTACCAAAGCTGCAGGTGACACCGTGGTGGGATCAGGAGCTTGTGCCAGGCCAACCCTGCTCCAGGCACACAGCCTCCTTTCTAATTTTATCACCAAAATTTCACAGCTTTACCACAAATGTGGCAAGCAGATGTCCTGAAGCGTTCACTCTGTCGCTGGCAGGCAGCAGCTAACCCTTAGCCCTGGATTTTTGTTGTCTAAAAGATCCTGATCGCCCGTAATTTTCAACATGAAAAGTTTATTCCTGTCATTTACCACTGGTTTGTTTTTTTTCTTGGTGGGTTTTTTTCAATTGTTCTTTCCTTGTCACCTCTTTTTGGCCTAATTTATGATAAACTCTTTAAGAGCATCAGATCAGAGCTGCCTGTGACAGAATCATAGGATCATAGAATGGTTTGGGTTGGAAGGGACCTTAAAGCTCATCCAGTCCCAACCCCCCT
>NW_010294906.1:16909-17255 GCF_000700745.2 Antrostomus carolinensis
CGCTAGACCAGGTGCCTCAAAGCCTCATCAAACCTGGCCTTCAGCACTTCCAGAAAGTCTATAAAATGCCACTGGCCCCTTCCTGCCATGGGGGATGCACTTTTGGGTGGGTTGTGTTAATTTTTCCCCTCTTGGACGTATATTTGAGGGCTGGGAATGTACATTTTCCACTGTAGGGGCACGGTTGGTCTGGCCACCTCAGTCCCATTACCAGCCCCGTGATCCTGTGAGGTGAGGCCACAGCTCGAGTGCTGGGTTCAGTGTTGGGCCCCTGAGTCCAAGAAGGACATGGAGGTGCTGGAGCGTGTCCAGAGAAGGGAACGGAGCTGGGGAAGGGTCTGGAGCA
>NW_010294906.1:17361-19241 GCF_000700745.2 Antrostomus carolinensis
TGGAGGGAGGTGGGGTTGTGTCTGTCCAACCAAGGACCAAGTGACAAGACAAGAGGAAATGGCCTCCATTTGCACCAAGGGCAGTTGAGATGGGATGTGAGGAAGAATTTCTTTGCTGAAGGGGTTCTCAGGCACTTGAAGGAGCTGCCCAGGGCAGTGGTGGAGTCCTCATCCCTGGAGGTATTTAAAAGATGGGTAGATGAGGTGCTCAGAGATCTGGTTTAGTAGTGGACAGGTACAGTTGGACTCAATGATCTCAAAGGTCTTTTCCAACCAAACCATTCTATGTTTCTGTGACAGCCATGTGCAGGGGGGCTAAGTGCCCACCCAGCTCCTGCATCCCCTCCCCAGTGCCTCAGTTTCCCTCTTGCAAAGCAGAAACGGGGCAAAATTTGGTCTCAGGCTGGAAAACACGTTTCCTTCAACCCCAGTGATTCTGTCCCACATCACTCCTGGTGGGAGGGATGTCCCCTTTGCCCCCAAATCCTGTGTCCTCTGATGATTCTTCCCCTGCATCCTCCATGGCTGATGTCCTAACACACCCTGGGTGGCCCTGGTGTGCAGCACCCAGCTGGTGCATGGTGCTCCAGTTTGCCCAGTTCCCAGTCCTGTACTGGGTTCCAGGCAGAGCCAGTGGGATCTTGTCCCAGTATCCAATGCCAGGGTAATGCTGGTCAAAGTGCCAATGTCTGGGAGGTCCCAGTGGCTGGTGCCAGTGCCCAGGTGATCCAGGCACTGGTCCCAGTACCCAGCTAGTGATGCTGGTGCCTGGCCAGCTCCAGTTCCCCATCCCAGTTCCCCATCTGGGTGGTGCCAGCATCCGTTCCCACTGATGGACCCATTTCACAGACCCACAGAATCACTAAGGTTGGAAAACACCTCTGAGATCATCCAGCCCAACCATGATCCCAGGTCTTGGTGCCTGGGCAATGCCGATCACAAAGCCCCGTTCCTAGTAGGGTTCCCAGTTCACCAAACTGGTCCCCAGTCTCGGGTGAAGGTCCTGGACCAGCACCAGCTGGCACCGCTCCCATTTCCCACTGCCAGGTGGTGCCAGTCCCAAGTTCCCAGTGACAACCCCAGTTCCCAGTGGTGAGGAGTGCTGATTCCCAAGTGCTGGTTCCCATTCCCGATTCCCATTCCCGGTTCCCAGTGCTGGTTCCCATTCCTTGTTCCTATTCCCAGTCCCCATTACCAGTTCCCATTCCTGGTTCTGGTTCCCATTCCCAGTTCCCGTTCCTGGTTCCCAGTGCCGGTTCCCATTCCTGGCTCCTGGTGCTGGTTCCCATTCCTGGTACCAATTCCCATTCCCAGTTCCTGGTGCCGGTTCCCATTCCCAGTTTCTGGTTCCCATTCCCAGTTCCTGGTGCCAGTTCCCATTCCCAGCTTCTGTTCATGGCTCCTGGTGCCAGTTCCCACTCCCAGTTCTGGTTCCCATTCCTGGTTCCCGGTGCCAGGTCCCATTCCCAGTTCCCATTCTTGGCTCCTGGTCCCAATTCCCATTCCCAGTTTCCATTCCTGGTTCCCAGTTCCCATTCCCGGCTCCTGGTGGCGGTTCCCAGTCCCCACTCCCAGTTCCCATTCCCAGTTTCTGGTCCCCATTCCCAGTTCCCATTCCCAGTTGCTGGTTCCCATTCCCAGTTATAGTTCCCATTCCCAGTTCCCGGTGCCAGTCCCTATTCCCAGTCCCCACTCCCAGTTCCCATTCCCAGTTTCTGGTCCCCATTCCCAGTTCCCATTCCCAGTTGCTGGTTCCCATTCCCAGTTATGGTTCCCGTTCCCAGTTCCCGGTGCCGGTCCCTATTCCCAGTCCGCACTTCCAGTTCCCATTCCGGGTTCCTGGTCCCCATTCCCAGTTCCCATTCCCGGTTGCCGGTTCC
>NW_010294907.1:0-2820 GCF_000700745.2 Antrostomus carolinensis
TGGGGGGGTGTGCGGCTGTTAAAGACAGGCAAAAAGGAAGTTTTATTTGTAGCGGAACCCTTCAGAGAGAGGTTCCCTGAGTGTTACCCAGGAGGCTGGTTTGGTTTTAGGTGTCCCGGCACCCCGGGATTTATTTTTATTGTTTGAGGCGTTGCTGAGGGGAGTGAGACTTCATGTAGTGTTAGTTAGTGGCAGATTCTTCTGCTGGGCTGCCCTTTAGAAAATGTAAAAGTCTTGCTTCAGGGTTTGGGTAGCAGGTGTGTGTTTTCATGACAGGGAAACTAGAGTTTCTAATAATTTACGGAGTAAAAAACCCCAAGGTTCCCATTCTGGAACAATGCCAGCACCAGATGCATCTAATAACTGTAAAGTTGAGGCACCTGTGGTGGCAAATGCAGGTCGGAGCAGCAAACTCAAGGCACCTGTGGTGCCAAATGCACATAAGAGCCGCAGACTCAAGGCACCTGTGTTCCCAGATCAACCTAAGAACAGCAGGATCAAGGTGCTGGCAGCCCATAAAGCATTGAATCCTCAAGATTTTGTGTGCATTCAGGCTTTGCCTGGCATTGCTCAGAAGGAAGGAAAGGTCTTGGCCAGGAGCAGAACCATTTACAGAAGCAGTGAACCTCCAAGAGAACAAGTGTACTGGGAAAACTACCGTAGGAGGCAAAAACAATTCACTCAGGGACTCTTCACTCCTTTTGGGAAACCTTATCGGGAGCTTGGAGAGATTCTCTACACAGACCCGAAGAAACTCACCCTCTACTCTTTGGGGCAGCTTCCACAGGTAGGCCCAACTTTCCTGGTCTGTTTTATATGGAAAGCAGCGAGGCTTTTCTTGGAGGTAAATTGCAAGCCCCTGTTTCTGGGGAAAGGAATGATTACTTCTGTTTAAAGAAAAGTAAAGTTTGAAACAATGTTCCCTACCTTCCTGTGAATAATCACAATCTGATCTAATATTTAATGATGATAACAGAGCATTTGTAAATAAAGCAGGACCGCTTTGATGTGTACGTAGTGATTTAGAAACTGGCTTTTGAAACTGATGTTAAAGTTCTTAATGAGAGCACTTAAAATGGAGCAGAGACAGTAGCAGGCTAATGAATGAAAAGGAAAATGTGAGATAATGAGAATGTACTTAAGAGAAAATACTCAAGGGAAGGTAATGAGTCCTGAAAATGGAAGGAGAGGAATCCTACTGAGGGCACGAGGGTAAAGGAGGGGCTGAAAAGCAGGAAAATGGCAGTTGAGGGGTGGGTAAAAAGCTCAAAAGTTGAGCATAAGAATGATATAAAAAGTTAAATGTTTGAAAGACCTCACACAGGTAGGGATGGCTTCGGATTTAGTGGATGAATTATTTTACATTCTACTCTGCATCTTTATTTGGGTTTCAGAAGGGTGTAAGGGGATTAGCCAGGAGTGTCTGTGGTATTTTGTGTGGTTATTATCTCCTGGCCTCCTTAGTGCTGCAAACCCATCAGCTTTGTGGGTCTTGTACTGTCTCAAATTGCTTTTAAGTCAAGCTTGAATCATTAAACCACAGGACAAGAACTCGGTCACTGATGCTTGAGATGAGCTTGCAGTGTTCTGCCATTTGTTTTATTTTCCTCAATGCTGTTGGTTCATGGCAGGAGATCTGAAGCTCTCTTGAGTTTTCAGTGCTGTGTTGTGCAGAGAGCAATTTTCCTTGTGGAGACAGTGAAGTTTCTCCAGCCCATCTGTAAGATCAGCCTCTGTGACTTCGAGCCCACACTTTGCTGTGTGCTTCCTAACGGAGTGCCCCAGGGATAGTGTCTGACAGCTGCGGCAGAAGCAGCGTGGTTATTGTTTGGGGTAGGCAGAAAAGATTCTGTCCACCTACTACTTAATTTTCTGCTGATTGTGTGTGTTGCATTCAGAGCTTGAAGTTGTAGATCAAGTGTTTTAAGCTCTAAATAGACAATGAGTGGCATTCACTTTATTTTTACATGCTACCTAAAGCAGCATCTTGCTGGCTGTCTCCATTCAGAGGCATGTTTCTGTAAATTAGTCAATATCCAGCAAGTGTTGCCAATGTTCGTTTTAACCCTTAACTTCTAAAGCATCTTGCCTTCTGAATATTAGAAATTGCTTTAAAGTTTTTCTTCAACTGCAGATGTACTCTTTAAAATTATGATAGTCCTGAAAATGTTGGTTAATTTGTGGTGGTTGCTGTTTTGGTATTGAAAAATTATGTCAGGATTTGATCCTTAAGAGTGCTCTGAAACTCAGCTGGAAACTCAGCTATTTAACTTAACCAAATTAAAAGTATACAACTTATACAGAAAATAAACTGTATGTAGGTCACTAAATGTGTGGCTGTGGCTTATGCTTTAGATTCATGAAGCTGTCAGAGGGGTAGTAGTTACCCCTGTCCTTCCTTTTTGTAGAGAACATGGCTAAAAGCACTAGATAGTCTTAAAAATCTCAGACTGACCATTTTTTTTCCTTTTCCTAAAAGGTAGTACAAAAAATTCCTGGCAACAAATCTGGCCAGCTCTCTTCTTCCCTCCATCCCCACAAACTGGGGAAGACCCAGGGATTTCATGCTGCTCACACACCAATTCTCACTAATTTAAGCTGCCAAAGTGCTCTGCAGAAATCTATTTATGCATTTTTTTCCAGAGATGTTAGAACAGAAATGTATTTCTAAAAATACTTTTTATTACCTGTATATTTGTTTTATATGGGTTATTTACTCTATTCCCCAGCACACCTGGCAGACCCTGTAGTATTTCAAATAACTGAGAAGATTACAGATACTGGATATGTCTAATTATAGGTGTCTGAGAGCGTAACATT